>NW_007726243.1:1460071-1524296 GCF_000696425.1 Galeopterus variegatus
TTTTTTTTTTTTTGAAGTTCTTACAACAAGAAAATGGAGGAGACACACCTGGGTGGGAGGGGGGAGAGGGAGGAGGGAGGGAGGTTTCGGTGATGGGACACAATAATCAACTATATTGTATATTGACAAAATAAAAATAATAAAAAAAAGAAATATACTTGATTTTTGTAGATTGACCTCATATCCTATAACCTTGCTGAACTTATTTATTAGCTCTAACAGATTTTTTTTTTTTTACACGTGGATTCCTTAGGATTTTCTATAAACAAAATCATGTCATCTGCATTTAGTCATAGTTTGATTTCTTTCTTTTTAATCTGCATACCTTTTATTTCTTTTACTTACTTAATTTCCATGGCTGGAATCTCCAGTATGATATTGAATAGAAGTGATTTGAGTGGACATCCTTGTCCTGTACCTGATTTTAGGAAAAAAGCTTTCAGTCTTTCACCATTAAGTACATTGTTAGCTGTGTTTTTTGTACATGATTTCCATTAGTTAAAGAGGTTCCCATCTATTCTTTGTTTTTTTTATCATGAAAGAATATTAGATTTTATCAAATGCAATGCTTTTTCTGTGTCTATTAAATGATTATGTGGATTCAAGGCTTTTATTTTATTAATATGGTGGATTACACTATGATTATCATATGTTGAACCAACCTTGCAGTCCAGGGATAAATTTCACTTTGTCATGGTGGGTAATCTTTTTTATATGTTGCTGGATTTGGTTGCTAGTATTTTGGGATAATCATTTTTAGTGTGTGCGTGCATGCATGTGCCTGTGTATGTGTGATATCTTAGTCTGGTTTTGGTGTCACAGTAATACTAGCTTCACAGAATGAGTTTGGAAGTACTCCCTCCTCCTCTTCTATTCATTGGAAGAATTTGTGAAGGGTTGGCATTAATTTTTCTTTAAACTTTTGGTAGAAGGTAGAATTCAGCAGTGGCATATTCCTAGTTTGTGTCTAGGAATTTTCTTATTTCATTTAGGTTATCTAATTTGTTGGCATACAATTGCTTGTATTATCACCATATAATCTTTCTGTTTCTGTAAGGCCAGCTATACTGTCTTTTCTTTTCTTCCTGATTTTAGTAATTTTAGTCCTCTCTCATTTTATTTTGGTAAGTCTAGCTAATGTCAATTTTGTTGATTTTTTCGAAGAAATAACTTTACTTTCATTGATTTTCTCTATGTTTTTCTATTCTCTATTTCATGAATTTATGCTCTAATCTTTATTATTCTATTTCTTGGATTTAATTTTTTCTTCTTTTCTGGTTTAAGGTTGAGGATTAGGTTATTGATATTTCTCTTTTTTAAAAAAATGTAGGCTTTTATAGCTATATAAATTTTCTTCTAAGCACTGTTTTCTCTGTGTCCCATAAATTTTAGTATGTTGTATCTTCATTTTTATTCATCTCCAAGTATTTTCTAGTTTCTTTTGTGGTTTCTACTTTGATCTATTTGTTGTTTAGGAGTGTGGTGTTTCATTTCCACACATTTATTATTTTTTTATTTTTTTCTCTCTTTTTTATGACTTCAGTTCTTTCAAGTGTATTGAGACTTATTTTATGGCTTAACACATTTTTAAAAATGTATTGAGACCTGATTTATGGTCTATCCTGGAGAATGTTCCATGTGCAGTTTTGAAGAATATGTATCCTGCTGTTGTGTGTGGAGAAAAATGTGTGTCTTCTTGATTTTATCATTATAAATGTCCTCCTTTTTCTGTGGTAACAATCTTTGTCTTAAAGTCTATTTTGTCTGATATTAGCATAGCCACTCTAGCTCTCTTTTACTGTTTTGTGGTATATATTTTTGCATACTTTTGGTTTCGACCTGTTTTTGTCTTTAGGTGGCATGTAGTTTGATCATGTTTTTGTATCCATTTTGCCAACTGGTTTGCCAAGTTAATGCATTTGCATAATTCTCCCTTTTATACATAGGTCTTTGTACTTTTATTTCCTTAGGATAAATTTGTACAAGTGTAATTATTTGGTTAAAGTAAATGTCTTTAGTTTGTATTCTTTCCCACAATGTTAGTACATTTTCTTGTCCTAGGAAAAGAATGTGTGTAACTGGGGATCTTAAAGTCTTAGAACTATGAAGATTCGCTTTCTTGCATACCCAGCAAACCCAAACTACTTTAATGTTTCTAGTTCATTCCTTTCATGTTTAAATTTAAGTAATGAATTCACTAATTCACTATCTTAAATACTAACTCTTCTGCCCCTAACATTTAAGCTTTTACCAATTTGTTCATAATCAGTATCTTCAAGCTCATCTCCCAACTTTTCTAAATATACAGCATTATTTATTCAGTACTAGCTCATCCACCTTGGTCTTTTTTTAAAAAACATGTTTTGTTTCTTACTCTTAGAATACCCTTACATACACCTCTTTTGCCTACAATTTTTATCTAGAAGGCTCGTGGCTAAACCAGTACTTTATCCATGAAATAATTCCTGATTCTTTCATATAAAAGTGACCTTGCAATTATTTAAACTTCTATAACACTTTATGCTTCCCTTATTACAATTACTTTACCACTTATAATATAGTGGCCTTATGCCTCTGTATAACAGATTTTAATTTATTTTTTAAAAAGAGCAGTCTTTTCAATTTTTGTTTTCTTCAAAGTGACAATATGTATTTTGTATGTCATAGGCAATCAGGTGTTAGTGAATTGAACTGATTGTCCTATAATTCTCTCCTTTCCTTTTCTGTTCCACAGTAGTTAATACTTCCCATCTGTCCTAATTTGATAACATCCTAATTGATTTGCCTGACTGCATCTGTTTTTACTCTAAACCAATACACTTATTATGTGATAATAATTTTACAACCCAAGGCAAATAATGCCTTTTTTCTGCCTCAAACACAATATTGCCTTTTAAATAATATCCAGTCTTCTGAGTATGGCACTCAAGCTCCTTTTGCTTCTTCACCTAATCTACTCAGTGGCTACCCTAATATACATTTGTCCTGGTTGCTTGAACAAGCTCTGTGGTGTCATGCTACACATAGAAATAACATTAGTAAGTCACACTGAGGTAACTGCACACAACTGCTTATATAGGGATAATAGGCGTACGGTTTCTGGCTGCTTCAGTCTTCATCCAGCTGCCACAAGAGTTGAGGAGAATTTATTTCATCACAGCTATAACTTAATTATGACACAACTTGGACTTAGCCTTGTACTGTGTTTGCGTGCACCTTGGCTTTTGCTTATGTTGTCTCCTTTCCCAGGAAACTTTGCCCTCCACCAATTCCACGGGCTCCTCTCCACCTCTCCCTCTATGCCACATTGCTTTCATTGTCAAAACATATATCTGTCTTTCAAGACCTGACTCTGATGTTTCCTCAAAACCTTATCTGACTTTTTCCCCTAAAAGTAGTATCTATTTTCTTCATAGCATTCTATTTACACATTTTTTCATAAAACTACAATCTTTCCAGTATTAGTTATGTCCTTATTACCTTTCCTCCATTCACCTCCCTAAGGTTCCAAATCTTTGATTTGCATTCTACTTGCTATTTTGATCTTCCTTAGCAGACAAGAGAGTAGCCTACACATGTAGACATAGAATAAACTTTTTTTGAGTTGAATTGCTGAGTATCTCATAAAAGTAATATTTTATGCTATGTGTAGAATAGAACAATTAGATTGATAGTGTTTGTGATCATTTCTTTTAAAAAAGAAATTAACTTTGGTTTTCTTACATCATTAGGTCAGTGATTCTTAAACTTTAGTGTGCATAGAATGACCTAGAGGGCTTGGTGAAACACAGATTGGTAGGCTCCAATCTGAGTTTCTGATTCAGTAGGTATGGGGCAGTATCTGAAATTAGATTTTTAATGAGTTTGCATGTGGTGCTGATGCTGCTGGTCTTGGTGATGCTGCATTACTCTGCAGATATACTTATTCTGCTTTAGGAGGTCTTGCAAAAATATTATTTTAGAAGGAATTTTTTTTTTTGCAAATGTGTGACAAGGTAGCATTGTTGGGGGATATATTAGAACTAAAACTTATTTTTCCTAACCTCAACCATTCTTTGTTAGGCTCATGCATAGGAAATAATGATATTTCTTTGGAATTTACTCTTTTGCATACAAATTATTATTCTCAAACTACAAATGTACAGTGCTGTACCAGAGAAGGTTCTCCCTGTGGCCCAGGGATCAAGAAACATTCTTGGAGCCTTTGTATTTTGCTTATAAGCCACTGAAATCCAGAGGTCACCATGTCTACATTGCTTTTGTGTCCAAGTTCTGGAAAAATGTGGGGAGAAGGGGCAGATTTCCTGACTGCTTCAGTCTTGAAAATGATTACAGCAAATGTTTGGTTGAGAGGAGAGAGCAACTAGGAGTGAGAAATGTGTGTGTTCCTGGTGCCACATGGTTTTCTTCTTATGCCCCATGAAGGGCATTTTCACCATAAAGAATAGTCTATTATTAAAGGAAGTGTCATTTTAATTATGTTGTGAGTTTACTAGGGCTTTGTGGATGACACTTGTGAGGCTGAACATCATTTATAACACTGCTTCTTGGGATAATGCATTCTGAGTTCCAAATAGCTAATTTGCAGATGAGCTCAAGGAACACAACTGGTCTGCAAATTAGGTACTGCTTGTAATGCAGTTTCTAGAGCATTATGTTCTACCCATTTCCTAAAATGGCCCATTTGTATACAGCAGGGTGATAACATGAGCAGGTGCTTAGTGTGAGTAGAGGAATTGACAATTTCCTACAGACATTGCTTATTCACACAGGGTTGAGACAATGATGTAAAAACCTTCTTATGGCAGTTGAAGATTTCTGTTTTAGATCAAATGAAGGCTAAAGGCTATGTCCATGTTAGCCAACATTCCAGTGTGGTGAGTGTCCTAAAGCTGCTATATAAGTAGTGGCCTCTCCTGTCTGGTGGGCAGATTGGGAAGGATCCTTAGGAAGGAAGGACCAGAATAAGCGGTTTACACTGGCTGCAACGCACAGTGACCATCCATAAACAGTGGCCAAGAGGGTTATGAATGTTTATTTTACCAAACTTTGTGTTGAAAACTGCACAGTGGCAACAGGAACTGATAGGTGAGTGGTTTTGAGTGGGGAATGTGGTAAACTATTTTCACCAAATGGACTCCCCAAAAAGCTGACTCTGAGCAAGAGATCAGCATGTGGGATGTTTATGAGGGGAGTTCTTAGTATTGAAATCTGTCTTACTCAGGGTTCTCCAGAAAACAACCAACAGGACATGTGCGTGTGTGTGTATATATATATATATGATTAGATTTATTGTGAAAATTGGCTTATTTAATTCTGCAGGCCAAGAAGTCCCACAATCTGCCATCTCCAAGCTGGAGATCCAGGAAAGCTAGTGGTATAATTCAGTCTCAGTCCAAAGGCCTTGATCCTGGAGCACTGATGTCTGAGGGCAGGAGAAGATGGATGTCCCAGCTCAAAACAGAAGCAAATTCACTCTTCCTCTGCCTTTTTGTTCTTTTTGAATTGAATGATGCCCACTACAAAGGTGAGGGCAATCTTCTTTACTCGGTCTACCGATCCAAATGTTAATCTCTTCCAAAACACCCTCACAGACACACCTAGAAATAATGTTTTACCAGCTATCTGGACATTACTTAGCCCAGTCACGTTGACACTATCAATTAACCATCATATCATCTACAGGGAAAAGGTAAGAAAACAGCACTGGGCTGAGGGAGAAGTCGGGCTGGGCTTTAGTCACTGTGAAGCTTCCCTCAGTGGGGACATGGGCGATCTCTGAGGCTGGGATGACAGGTGCTGTCTTCTGTCCTCTGGGCATAATTCCCTGGTGTGGGCCAGTGGGAATGGCCTTTATTCCTTTGCCTCTACCAGTCTTTAGACACAGCCTGTTCCCCTGGGAAGGGGGTATGACTTTGGCTTAGGAAATTCGCAGAGAGGGCTGACAATGTCTGTCAGCAGCAGGGAAATGCATCCTTCAGTCCTGAAAGAGGGTCTGGGTGTCAAAGTCAAGTATCCATGACACTTATTCAGGAGGTAGGAGAGACTGTGGGCAGCTGGAAATAGGTGGAATAGGCTCTCTATGTGAGGGAGGGGAGAAAAGATCCATGGTCCCAGGTGAATAGTCAATACAGGGCTCTGGGCACAGTGAGAGGAATCGGAATAACATAATATGGCCCTGATTTATTGAGCTTCATTTATGTGTCCATCAACTCACATATAGTATTGTTAATCCTTACAGTAGCTCTGGAAATATTATTAACTTCACTGTACAGAAAAAGGCCTAAATGGAAAAGTGACTTGCTCATGGCCAGACAGATGATAAATCCTGAAGCAGAAGCCTATACCCAGTTTCTTTCTGAAGCTCCTGCTCTTTTGACTCTGTTCCCTGAGCACACTCAGGAAGTTTAGTCACACAGATTTTTCAAAGCCAGGGCAAGTTCTGTAATGGCCTCAGAATGGATGAGCACAGACTACTGGAGGCCACCCCAGAGTGCCAGGCTCAAGACAGTAAGAGCTTCTCATAATTAGTGGCAGAAGTCCCACAGGTGGGCAGAGTTGGGGGAGGAGTGGTGACAGTATGTAGAAGCAAAACTTAGAGTTTTTAGCTCAGAATGAGATAGCCTGCCGACTGAAATGTGATGACTTGTTATTGGTGAATCAGGGTTGCAAATTTAGCTCACATTTCACAGAACTGTGCAAATGACTTATAGCTTTATTTTCTGTAGAAGATTTGATCTTCTCTGAGAAGCTCTTTCTGTCTAATTTGTGTGAGGTTGGGGGATTAAAATACCCAAATTTAGTCATTCTAATCGAGTAATTTATTGACCTTTTAAGGCAAGTGAGTTTCTTTTAGCTTAAGTCCTAATTGTTCAGATTTTTATATCCACCCACATTTTATTTCAACATGATATTGAGGTGTTTAGAGATAAAAGCGATTTAGTCTGATGGTGCTGGGGAAGAATAAGGGGTGTCCCAGGAGCCAGGAGCAGGACCTGGTGCTGTCTGGTCAGATGGAGGCCTCTTTGCTTGTGCCTAAATTATATCCCAGAGGACCTCCCTGAAGACTCAGCCTCAGCTTGCCTTTGATGGTCCCATGAAGCTCCTTGTAACCTGCTTGAAGCTGATTTGATTCACAACTCTGGTCTTTCCTGCTGCTTCCAGCATCTGGGCCGTTTGACCTTTACAGCAAACACCTCTCTTGCCAGCCAGCACTATCAGCTACCTCTGTGTCCTTTGGCAGTGCATATGGAAACATACACCTATCGTCCATACCTCTCAGGAGCTGAGGAGAGGCCCAAGAAAGGCTTGGGCTGTCTGTCTCTGACCGACAGTGATGCACCACCTCTGCCACTCTGGAATAGCCGCTCTCATACTGACATGAGGACAGCTTTTAAGTCATCACCTCACTGTCTCAGATGGAAATGGGGCCAAAGCATGCTGACTTTTGGCTTGACTGTGAGCTGCTTCACCATGCCTCCTGCATGAGCTGAAAGGCAGAGGAGGATAATGTTTGCTTCTTCCCTTTCTCCTCCCACAACCTTCCCAGGGCAACAGTGCCCAGCTCTCATGTCCCTCCTCCTGTCTCATGGGCACCTCCTCCTTCCTCATGGGCCTTTCTCCTTCTTCTCTTTTCCAGATCAATGATGGTAGAATTGCTAGTGGGGAGCAGAGAGAGGACTGAAAACTCATCAGTTTAGTAGTTCCAAATAATTCCTTTTCAATCAGCTGTGGCACACACAGTGAATCATCTTCACACGCTTCCTCAGCATCCCGCTTTCTCTATGCAATGCAATCCCACTATTTGCCTTAATTTCAACTGACTTATAATGCCTCTGAATTAAACATTTTGCCACAGTGGAGGAAAAAGCCTTTCTAAAACTTTGCAAATAGATGAATTGCTGGATTCAATAATTTAAAGAATCCATTGGTTGCTTGATTGTGTGGTCAAAGTAATAAAAAAAGCTATAGTTGGATTTCTCAGAAATTGAAATATTCATACATTGAGCCATTTCTGATATAATTGTAATGAGTACTTTTAAGCCCATGGTGTATGATCAGAAATCTAAGAGGTCAAAACAGCAATTTTAAATCATTAATATTAATGAATTCTTTAGTCATTCAATTTCCTTTAAAATCTCATCAGTATGGAAGAATGTAGTTTACTTTCATTCCCTATTAATAGGCCATTTCTAACATTTGACAGCTTAAGAGTGTTTTTACAAATCTTGTGTTCTGAAGTGCTGTGTAGTTAATAGTCTTGCTACTCAGAGTGTCCTCCTGCACCAGTAGACGTGGAATGTCAGAAATGTGGAGTCTTAGGCTTCCCCTAATCTGTGGAATCAGAATGTGCATTTTAATAAGATCCCCAGATGATCTGCATGCACATAAAACATGAGAAGAACTAGTGAGCAACGTTGGAGAAAACCCTGTAAAGAGACATTACTAGTTCACTGTGTGTTTTTATAAACCATTTATAAAAGATAATAACATGGAGTGGAAGTAAATCATCCTTTTGCACTTTGGGTCTTATATTATTACTTTTCAAATCTGTGCCCACTTCCTTCTCCTAATTAAAAAAAGAGACAACTGCTCACTGGGTGCACCTGGCTTATGCTGGTCTGGGCTCAGTTAGGTTTTTGCATCAGTCCAGCCAGCTAAGCACAGCTGTGGCATAGCTTCAAGTCAGCAGTTCCTCAGACCACCTGTTACAACACACTACATGAGAACACTCCCAAGCAATCTTGTCTCCAATTCTTTCCTCCCTATCCCCCAATATCAGCCCATAGTAATTGAAAGCACGTAAATTACTTGTCAAAAGTAAATCTCCATGAAGAAAAGCAGCTGTGTTGCTTGGAAAGAACCTAATTTTACTGAGTAATTCCCTTCCTCCAAGTCAGTTAAAACCACAGGAGAGAGAGGGGTGGGACATGGATTATAAAATTCCCCCCCAATACCACCAGGGGAGTCCTCTATAGCCAAAGCAAAATGAGGATCTAAACAAAGATCCTGCTAATGTAGGCCAAGCCCAGAACTGCCAGGGTAATTGAGGATAAGAGTTGCTTTGTTCTCCCTTCCTACTCCCTGCTATTTTCTTTTGTCTCAATCCTCCATTTAGCTTTATCCTCAGCTATTGCTCTACCTTTTTAGCATTCCAGGAATACTTCTAAGCATCTACCTCTTTCTGTGTACACCCACCCTTTCCTGTTCAATAGTTGTTTGTTACTTGGTTAGCTCAGTAGCTAGACTGATTCAGAGTCCTGGCCTAAAGCTCTTATCTTCAATGACAGGGGACCAGAACCCATAAACAGGCAAAATCACTAGCATGGAACAGAGGTTAAGGAAGGAAAAAGGTACTGAAGTCACAGAGTCTAATGTACCTAGAGATAGGTGTAAGCTTTTAGTCTTTCTTAGGGAGGCGCAGCAATTATTATAAATAAAGATAACACTAGCTACATTTGAATGCCTAACATCACATTCATTTACTTATTACAGAGCTATGAGGCAGGTATCATTATTATAATCACTGTCATCACTATAGGAAGCGAAGGCTCTAAGAGATTAAAAAGATTTCCACAGTTGGTAAACTATAGTATTAAAATTCATACCCAGGTTTGATTCCCAAATCACTGCTCTTGCTACAACAGCCTGCTTCCCTTTTGGGTGTCTCAGCAGATGGGCCCAGCATGAATACAGACATGTCTGGCAACATGATTATGTGTGGACATACAGCCAGGTAGCCATATGGTAGGCATTAAAAAAGTCTGCTTGAAAGTAATAGAACATCCGCTGTGGGCCTAGGGTTCAGGGGCATGACTTGAATGCTGAAAGCTTGGGCAAAACCCAAGTAGGGTCCAGTCTTAGGAGAATTAGGGTTCCTGACAGTTATCATTTGCAGGCTCTCTATTCAGGTAGAAGTAGTTATCTGAAATAGAATGTGGGGGCTGATCCTAGCAGCCATTTATTAAGAAATAGGCACAAGGACAAAGGAGAAAAAGAAGGCGGGGGGGAGGAGAAACATATTCATTTTCACTTGAGCCATGAGCCTGTGAATTGCAGTAAATTGTGGAATTCCCTCTAAGGACAATAAAACTGTTGCCAGAGATTGGGGTGTAGAGGAATATGAAGGTGGAGATTAAAACAAAGAGGGAGTATAACACAATAAAGGACATATGTGACAACCCACAGCTAACTTCACACTGAACTGGGAAAAGCTGAAAGCTTTTTCCTCTAAGCACTGGAACAAGACAAGGTCACCTGCTCTCACTACTCTTATTTAACATAGTACTGGAAGTCTTAGCCAGAGCAGTTAGGCAAGAGGAAGAAATAAAGGGCATCCAAATTGGAAAGGAGGAAGTAAAACTGTCTCTGTTTGAGATGACATGATCTTATTTATAGAAAAACCTAAAGACTCCACCAAAAAATTTTAGAACTGATAAATGAATTTGGTAAAGTTGCAGGATAGAAAATCAACATACAAAAATCAATGAACTTGCTGAAAAAAAAGTCAAGAAAGCAATCCAATTTACAATGATTACAAAAAGACAAAATACCTGGCAATAAACAACCACGGAGATGAAAGGTCTCTACAAGGAAAACTAAACTGTAAAATACTTATAAAAAGTATAAAACACTTGAAGAAAATTGAAGATAACACACAAAAAATGGAAAGACATCTCTTGTTCATGGATTAGAAGAATTAGTATTGTTAAAATGATCATACTACCCAAAGCAATCTACAGATTCAATGCAATCCCTATCAAAATACCAAATAATATTCACACACAAACAGAAAAACAATGCTAAAATTTGCATGGAACCACAAAAGATCTCACATACACAAAGCAATCTGGAGCAAAAAGAACAAAGCTAGAGACATCACGCTACCTGACTTCAAAATATACCACAAACTTGTAGTAACTAAAACAGCATGGTACTGGCATAAAAACAGACACTCAGATGAATAGAACATAATAGAGAACTCAGAAATAATGTATTTATAGCCAACTGATTTTTGACAAAGGTACAAAGTGTTAACATTGAGGAGAGGATAGTCTCTTTAATAAATGATGCTGGAAAAACTGGATATCCATATGCAGAAGGATGAAACTAGACCCCTCTCTCACCACACACAAAAATCAATTTAAAATGGATTAAAAACTTAAATATAAGATGTGAAATATGAAACTGCTAGAAGAAAACATAGGGGAAATGCTTCAGGTTATAGGTTTGGGAAAAGATTTTATGAATAAGACCTCAAAAGCAAAGGTAACAGAAGCAAAAATAAAGAAAATAGTATTATATCAAATTAAAAGGCTTTTGCACAGCAAAGGAAACCATCAATAAAGCAAAGAGACAACCAGCAGAATGGAAGATGATATTTGCAAGCTATTGATCTGACAAAAGATTAATATCCAGAATATACAAGGAGCACAAACAATTCAATAGCAAAAGACGAATAATCTGATTTTAAAATGGGCAGATTATCTGCATTTCTGGAAAGAAGACATATGAATGACCAATAGGCATATGAAAAAATCTCAACATCATCAATCATCAGGGAAATGCAAAACAAACTCACAACGAGATATCATCTCACCCTCTTAGAATGGTTGTTACCAAAAAAGAAAAAGAATAATAAATATTGGTAAGGATGCAGAGAAAAAGGAACTATACATTGTAGGTTGCAGTGTAAATTAGTACAGCCATTATGTAAAATAGTATGGAGGTTGCTCAAAAAGCTAAAAATAGAACTACCATATGATCCAGCAATCCCACTACTGGGTATATATCCAAAGGAAAGGAAATTAACATGTCAAAGAGATATCTGCACTCCCATGTTTATTACAGAAGTTTTCACAATAACCAAGATATAGAATCAACACAAGTGTATATCAATTGATAAATGGATAAAGAAAATGTGGTATATATACACAATGGAATACTATTCAGCCATAAACAAGAATGAAATTCTGTTGCGTGTGGCAACATGGATAAGCCTGGAGGACGTTATGTTAAGCAAAATAAGTCAGACACAGAAAGATAAATACCGCATGTTCTCACTCATATGTTCTCACTCATAGAAATAGAGAGTAGAATAGTAGTTACTACGGGCTGGGAAGTGGGGGGCAGGGGAGATCAGAGAGGTTGGTTAACAGTAAATTACAGCTAGATAAGGAGAATAAGTTCTAGCGTTCTATAGCACTATAGTGTGATTATAGTTAATGACAATTTATTGTATATGAGTATTTTCAAATAGCTAGAAGATAGGATTTTTGAATGTTTCAAACTCAAAGAAATGATAAATGTTTGAGGTCATGAATATGTTAATTACCCTTATTTGATCATTAAAGATTATATACATGTACCCAAATATCATTCTGTATTCCATAAATATGTACAAATATTATGTCAATTAAAAATAATAATAAAATAAAACAGAGGGAAAAGACATTTTCTGGGGCTTCGTTTTGTGGTACTAGAGTCTTAAGTGGAAATTCAAAGAATCAGACTTAAGCTAAATATAAAAGGGTTCCTCTAAGAATTGGGACTCCAAAGTGAAACAGAATGCTACATGAAGGCATTATGCTTTCTATCCCTAGAAGATATGAAAACATTTCCCAGCTTACAAGACTTTCTTCATAGTTCTAATAACATTCTAAACTTTTACTGTGGCCCTGAAGCCCTATCCAATGTGTCCCCCATCTAGCTCTCCAACCTCCTCTCTATTGATTTCTCTTTCACTCACTACTCTCTGTCAGCGTTGCTCAAAGGACGTGCTGGTATTTTGGATGGGAACATTCTTTCTGGGGCAGAAGTACTTCAAATAGTGGTAGATATTGAGCATCCCTGTTCACAAATACCAGCAACACCCCTGTACTATTATGGGACACTGAAAAGCCCCCCCCCCCCCATTTCTAACATTCCAGTGGAGACTTGATCATTGGCTTTCTGGCATCCCTTTACTTTAATATGCCAAGCTCATTCCCGTCTCAGGGCTAACACATTTGCCTTGGATATTCTTCCCATGAAGCTTCATATTACCTCTCATTTTTTGGTAGGTATCCCTTCCTCTAAGAACATCTCCCAACTCTCATTCAGAGCATTTATCATGATCTGAAATTGCCTTCTTTTCTTTGCCTGTTTCTCTCTATCTTCTTCCCTCCCCTCACTAGAATGAAACCTTCATGAAAAGGGGATCTTATACTTCACATTTGCCACCATACACTGGCTTACTGCTACTTGGTATGTAGCGGCCTTCACATGTTTTTTGAATTTTATTTAAAATTTGGATATTATTAATAAAGAGACAGAAGGTCACTTGCAAGATCCTGTAGAAGAGATTTCTGCATTGGGTGGAAAACTAGAGTCTATATCAAGTATAAGACTCTGCTGCATTCTTTTCTACGGCTTCTGGAGTGTTTGAAGGAGAAGGAATTCTGCTCTGTGAGCCTCTAATGTCCTGTTTGCATTTGTTTAACTGAAGATACATGTGATTGTATAATTAGCAGCATAGTTATGTCTCCCTCCTGGAAAACACATTTTAATAATGAAAGGAATCTTTGCTTCATCAAGACCAAACTGCCTGACACAGATTCATAAATATGGCATCCAAAGATTGAAGATACCCTCGTCTTTCTAGTCCTTGCAGAACAATTGGGAAGATAATGGAACCGGTAGATTGTCCTGGGAAAGCTTCTTGATATTCAAAAAACAAACAAAAAACTCAAGTAGTCATTTATCATTTTCGTTGCATATCCCCTGTATTCCTGGCATTCTGATGGCATTGGTGGAACAGTGAGTTTTGGGGAGCATTTCATACAGTTGCCAGTAAAACCAAGGTTGCCCCGTCCCAAGATCCTTACTGGTTCCGTAGTACCTCAGCTTTCTTACAACCCAGGCTGGGACGGAACCAGAGTCTGATTGGTTCACTAACACCAGTGTTTCTAGGTACCACACAGGCCCCAGGGGTTCTTTGAGAGTCGATATCTCCAGTCTTCTGAGAAGAGCATAGTTGAGGTTGCTCTATCTACATTCAGTCTTTGAGTGTTTACTGTTCACATACAAAGACTTTTCCAGGGTCAAACTGGACTTGTTTTCAGAAATCTAACACCTCACTGACCTAGAACTCATCCTCCTACTGTGCCGGTCCTTCCTGATACTTTTAGATGCACTCCTGCATATGCTTCTCTGCTTTCTACTGTACCAAGGAGGTTGATTCTTGCGAAGGACATTTCCCAGATGTCTTGCTAAATAGCTCCAGTTAGGTTAGGCCAGTGTGAGGCACTGGAGCAGACTACAGAGCAGGAGGAGGGAGCCATGGAGTGCTGTCCACTTCTCCCTTGCCTCAGAGTCCAGCATTGGCTGTGTCTCTTCTGTGGTTCTAGCTCTTGCTGGGTGACCTCAGAGCTCCACTAATACTACCTGTGTTTATGTGTCAACAGGGCACCCACTTGTTAGGTCAAACTCTGGTCTATACACTGCTGTGGAGGTATTTGTGGATGTGATTAACATCTGCTATCAGTTGACTTTAAGCAAATTAGCCTCTATAATGAGGATTGAAGGCTATAAAAGCAAAGACTGAAATTTCCCAAAGAAGAATCAATTCTGCCTCTAGGCTATGACATCAACTCTTACCTGAATTTCTGCCTGCCCAACCCACCCTATAAGTATCAGACTTGCCAGACTCCATGATCACATGAGTCAGTTCCTTAAAATTTACCTCTCTCTCTCCTGTGAGTTCTGTTTCTCTGGAGAACTCTAATACACCACCTCTTCCCATTGTCTTTCCAGGCTTAAGGGTGATAGTGGCTTCCTATAGTTGTTATCTTAGAAATTGCCTCATTATCCCCTGAAATCTCTTTAGCGCTCCCAGCTCCTTTGTGAACCAATTTCCTGCATTCAATTACCTCTGTCGAATTACAGTATTGGTGTTGTCTTCATAACTGCATTCAATGTTGTCCCAAGGAAGCTTTTCTAGTTGTTCCAACCCTGAAGTGTCCTTCTTTCAGGATAGGTAGGCCTGTATCTTTCATACTTATATAAAAAGAAATACCACTCAAGAAAATCTTCAGAAAAGGAGACATATTACCATTTTCTGTTCCTGTCTAGTCAAGAAATAACACTTGTAGAAGAAATTAAAATTATTGGATGGAGCAACCCTATGGCTGAGCAAACCACTAGAGGAGTAAGTGACATTGGGTATGGATATTAGTAAGGTTGGGCAGAGGGAAGTTCGGTGAGTGAGACTGTGACTGAATGTGAGAGAGGAGAAGGGTAGAACTGGGTGGTGGGATTCTGTGTGAGGGAGTGGGACTGGGTGTTTGAGTGCACATGAGTCAGACTCAGTTTGTGAGCTCGTGTGTAAGTGGGACTTGGCAGTGCATGTGTGTTGTGAGTGTTGTGTGGAATTGGGCATGTGTGCTCACATGCATGGGACTGCGTGTGTAGCAGTGCGTGTGAATAGGGTAGGCTATTACTGTATATGAGTACATGGGGCTGTGTGAGTGTATGGGTTTATGTGTCTGTGAAACTGGAAAAGTCGGTATGAGTGCTACAGTTGAGCCAATGTGAGCAAACGCAGAGCAGAGTGACTGTTAATGAGGCAGGGTAAGTATGGGAGCAGATACCTGAGAGGGAGTGGGGTAGAGTGAAATTCTTTGAGAGTTAGTAGGACAGAGTATGACGACATGTGATTGGGGTCCTGTGGAACTAGGTGTGAGTGTGACTGAATGTGACTCATCATGAGTGTGACTGTGCGGAACTAGTCATGAGTGTGACTGGATGGGACTGTGTGTGAGTGGGACTGAGTGTGACCATGTGTATGACAGTGTGATTATAGGAGAGTAGAACTGAGTGGGACTAGGTGTGAATGTGACTGAGTGTGGCTATATGTAAGTGGGGCTGTGTAACTAGGTGTGAGTGTGATTGGGTGGGACTATGTGAGTAGAACCGAGTGGGGCTGGGGATGAGGGTGAATGAATGTGACTAGGCGTGAGTGTGACAGAGTGTGACTAGGGTGAGCAGGACTGAGTAGGCCTAGGCATGAGTGTGACTGAGAGGTATGATGTGTTAGTGGGACTGTGCATGCCTAGGTGGAGTGGGATTTTGTGGGACTAGGCTTGATGACCACGTATGAATAGGTATGACAGAGACTGGTTGTGCCTGGGAGTTTGTCTGACTAGCTATGACAGGGTGTGTGGCTATGAAGAGTGTGAATGGCCTGGAAGGAGGATGTGACTCTGTGCCTGGGTGTGAGTGAGTGTGAGTTGATGAGGGGAGTGACTGCATTTGCATGAGAGACTATGTGACTGTGAGTGAGCTGACAAGAGTGGTGTGCATAGATGGGGCTGAGTGAGACTGGGCAGGACTGAGTGGAAGTCAGTGGGTGACCGGTTGTGAGTGTGAAGCATTGTGAGTAAGATTGCATGGGGGTGAGCAGGAGTGGGAGGGAAGGGACAGTGGTGGATGATTATGTGAGTGTGAGTGGGACTGAGTGATTGTGATGGAGGAGACTGCCTGTGAATGATTGTGGGTAGGTGGGGGCGTGAGTGTAGACGGCGGTGGGGGTGAGTGAGTGCATGCCCCAGGGTGGGTGTGAATGGGACCGAGTGTGTCTGTGCACACGCCGGAACCACTGGGGCTCAGACAAGGAAGTGTGTGGAAATCAAGTAGGTGTTTAGGGATTAGGGGACACAACAAAGTGAGAATCCAAAGCAAGGAAGCTGCTAACCTGGCAGGAGCCAAGAGGACATAATTATGAAAGAATAAGTCAAGGAAAGGAATAACAATTATATCATAAGAACAGGAGGGCAAGGTGAGAGCATAAGGTTAGCCTATACCTAGCAGCATATGCACTTGAGCTCTATCAGGAGAGAAACCAATCAGACACCCAGGTAGCAGACATGACATTCTAGCTTCTTAGATCCTTCTTGACTGAGCATTGACTAATTCCAGGATATGAATTCCTCAGGGCTTATTTTTGAGACCAGGAAGATGACTGAAGGAATGACCCATGAGGGAGAGATGATGTCTTGACAAAAGAATTAAATTGTTTAGTTAACTGAGTTTTTAATTTCATCTCTTCTCACCTTCAGTATCTATAAAAACTTCAAAAATTTCATTTAACACATGCATCAGAGGTTGGACTGGGCAGCCTGGTCTTTGCAGTCTCACCTTTCTCCATCTCTGAGAAGTGAGCATTCTATTGTGCTGTAGACCCCTGGCCCTGTTTCCTTTCTATCAGGCTCACTCGTGCTATAGAACTAATTTCTTATAGTTAAAAATAAAAGGAGATTATCTGATAAGTAAGTAATAAAGAAATTAAGTTGAAAGTCTGGGTCATATCTACATGTCAGGATTGTTTGTAGTAAGTTGTTTGAAGATTATTTAGAGAGAATGTGTGTCTTTCATATACAGGGAATAACCAGAATATTAATATGGCTGCTTGATAACATTCCACTGGAACTATGGAATACAGTATAATGTATAATATATAGTAATCTCTAAATGATAAGTCAAAGATTAGCCAAGTTCTGTGGCCATGGATGGACTTCCAGGAGGAGTAAATTCCCCTGAAATCATATGCAAAGATTTGAATATGCATTTTTCTGGATAGAGCATCCGTAGTGTTCATTAGAATCTTAAAGGTAGACTCTGGCCTCCCAACGTTATGAATCACTGTTTTAGACATTACTTATCTGTGCAAACATTGAGTTCCTTGTGGGAATTCTGCTTTGGTGATTTCACTAGAGATGCTCTTGTTACTTTTGCTAGTGCTGGTTCTGTCAGAAGCCTCTGGGCCTTGACCTTATATGGGTTGCTGTTATAAAAAATTTGCAATCCTTAAAGTCAACCTCAAAGGGGGAAAAAAGAAAAGGAAAAGGGAATTTGCCATATATTCCCATTAAAAGCAATATAAAGGTAATTCAGGCATAAAAAGACAAATTCTACATATCACTCATATGACTGATATGTGGAATCTTCAAAAAAGAAAAACGGGCTCTCATAGAAGTAGAACATAGAATAATGGTTACCAGAGGGGGGGGAGGAGGAGGAAAAGTAGTGGATTAATGGGTACAAAACTATGTTGTCTACCCAAAGTGAATTACTGTTCATTATATGCATGTATTGAAACAATATACTGTACCTCACACAAATATTTATAAGTAAATGTTAAAATATTTTGGATAAAAACCCAAAAACACACACACCAAAAGAAAGCAACATAAATTCAATTTATCTGTATATATATAATAATTTACGTTGTACTAGTTTCCATGGCAACTAGTTCTTTAAAATATTTTACTTCTTTATCACTTACGTTTGTTCATTTGGTCACCATACTTTTAGATATCAATATGCCTATTGTTTTGTTCATTGTAGATAATATTCTTTCAAAATGGAAAAAAAGACTCTCACTTTTTCTCTAGCCATTTCTTTTTTTCTGCGTTGCAGTTACCAAGAGGGAGTTGTGTCTATTTTAATAGTATATATAGGAGTATATCCATATTTTGAGGGGCCCAAGGCTTATACAATTTTGGGCTCCTCTCTAAGAAAAAGAATAATATTATGAATACAGTAATGCTAGGGACTCTCTGGGCCTTCGACAAGTGAGGGGCCCCAGAGTTTAAGCTTTATTAGCATCACCCCATAAGAATACATTCGCAAGGGGAACAAACCTGCTTAACTTTTAATGTTGGGGTCAGGGTTTAACTTTGGCCATTTTGCTTTAATTTGAGAATAAGTCTGATCTTTAGAAAAGCTACCTAGCCAAATCATTTTATCAATGTTAGTTTGAATGATTCCATGGTTCAAATATTTCTGCTTCCTCCAAAATTCAAACTGAAACTTAATCTCCATTGAAAAGTACTAAGAGTTGAGACCTTTAGGAGCTGATTAGACCATGAGGAAGGAACCTTCATTAATGGGCTGGAGGGAACTAACTACACCCTTTTGCCCCTCTGTCCCTTCCACAGTGTTCATCCCCTCAGGAGGAAGCAGCGTTTGAGGTGCCACCTTCGAGGCAGAGACTGGATCCT
The DNA here is from genome assembly GCF_000696425.1 of Galeopterus variegatus. Taxonomy (NCBI): domain Eukaryota; kingdom Metazoa; phylum Chordata; class Mammalia; order Dermoptera; family Cynocephalidae; genus Galeopterus; species Galeopterus variegatus. Next base: position 1,479,112 of record NW_007726243.1, read on the forward strand.
CACCGTGTGCTAAAACTGTCAGCACCTTGATCCTGGACTTCCAAGCATCCAGAATGGTGAGAAATAAATTTCTATAATTTATAGATTACTCAGCTTAAGGTATTTTGTTCTAGCAGCAGGAACCAACTGAGACAAGGGATTTATACATATTTAGACTATGTATTAATACACAAGAATTCAAGTACCACCAGAATTCAGTACCAAAAGGGCAGCTCAAGGAGAGCTGATTCAGTTTACAAGCTGAGAAGAAGAGGCAAAACTAACTCTAGAAACTTGATCTCTTGAGGTGCTCAGAGAAGTGCCCTGGTTTAGAAAGAAAAAAACAGAATGGGGGCTTTGTTCTAAGAGACAGATTCTTGCTTTAGGAAGAGGGTTACTTCATACTCATTGGCTCTGAAAACCAGTGTTATCATGGAATTATCAATGAGACTTAGCTGTTTCAAAATAGTTGTAAATGGAATGAGAGAGCAAGAATGAGTTCACAGAAAGACCAGAAAGTGTTAATTGTGAAAAAAATAAATGTTATATACAAGAAATATTGGCATGAGCATACAAGTAAAATTTCCGAATGTGCTTTTAATGGTTTCATTTTATCATTAATTTGTAAGTTGCTAAGGATTCTGAATGTGTTGAAGAAATACCTGATGGTAGCAAAAGAAAGTTTGCCTGGTTTGGGGAAGCAACAGGCTTAGGAGAAAAAATTTAAAGCCATCTTCACTGTGAGGTCAAAGTCAAAACATTGCATTTCTTCTTCTGCTACATTACATAATCTAAAAATGTCTGGAAAGGAGCCAATCAATTAAAAATATAGCTAGAAAGTACTGTTCAGGGAGAAGACTTGTGGCAGTAGCAGTTCGTGAAAACATTTCTTTTTCGTCCTCTCTTCCTGAGTGAAAAACTAAACCTTGATTATCCCTTTATCATAAAAGGGTACTCATTTGCCAGTGAAATGTGGAAATTGCATCTCCTGAACCGTATAGTACTCAATTATCCTTACATAAAATAATTTCATTTTTCTGTTACATAATTTTAAAAGGTGTGTTGTCTTTTTGGGTGTGCTTGTTCTTTTCGTGTGTGCAAATAATCCTGTTTAGAGTAATATTTAAAACTCTCACTTGGATTTTTTTGATGGTTTCTGGTTTGATTAGGATATTTGAGTAGATAAATGATGTAATGATGCTATTTTGACACAAGAAACAACACTCAAAGGTGGTCCCCACCAAGGTTACATTTCTCGTTGCTATACATACATATGTATGTACGTATGTACATGTATGTATTCATATATACACCTTGTAGGAAGATGCAGGTCTGACCAGTATGATCTGTGTGGTCTTTATTAAAAAAAATCTCCCAATATATCCATCTCTTCACTTTTTGGGGCCATGGTAAGATTGAATTCCATAATTTCATGGTCCTGTTATATCTTGGTGGCACAATGTGACTAGTGCTAACTACATATTTATAAGAAAAGGTGACTTGTTTCTCTGTAGCTGATTGCAAGTCTTACCAGAGCTCTCTTTTACTCTGAGATGTTTGAAATGGTGTTTTTTCTGTGAGCCTGAGTTTTTTAATGACTAAAATGAACAGAACTCCCTGTTAACCTATTATGAACATGTAACATAAGTAAGAAATAAATCTTTCCTGTTTAAGTCCTCGAAACTTTGGGGTTGTTTGTTATTGCAGCATGTCCTAGCTTACTGTCACTTCTGTAGTTTTACATTAAGGGCAGATGTGGGGACAATTTACCAAAAGCATAATTCTGGTGATTAGGTTGGGGAAACCAAATCCCATTTGACAACTAGAGCTTCCATCTCCAGAAATCAAGGGCAATTCCTTCAGTCTTTTCCTATTTGTTTTTTTAACTAGAATCCAAAGAATTTGTCATACTGTGCAATTTTTTAAAAAAACTTAAGCTGAATAAATTCATTTTTGCCTCTGGGGCAGCTCATAGACTGTGTTGAATAGCAAAAACCAGTTATTATAGTTTTGGTTATGCCATAAGCAATGCTAGTTTCTCTTAGCAAAATTGAAGCTTCAACTAACCATAACCTTGATTTATAACATATAGTTGACCTATAACAACATGGGTTTGAACTGCATGAGTTCATTTGTATGGGATTTTTCCCATATAGTACTGTAAATGTATTTTCTCTTCCTTATGGTTTTCTTAATAATTTTCTTTTCTCTAGCTTTCTTTATTATAAGAATACAATATTTAGTACATATAACATACAAAATATGTGTTAATCAGCTGTTATATGTTATCAGTAAGGCTGCCAGTCAACAGTAGGCTACTAGTAGTTAAATTTTTGACTTTGATCTCTCTGAGGCTTTAGAAATTGACTGTAATAGTTAATTTTATGTGTCAACTTGATTATATCCTCGAGTCCCCAAATATTTGGCTAAATGTTATTTCTGGGCATATCTATGAGGTTGTTTCCAGATGAAATTAGTATTTGCATCTGTAGACTGAGTTAAGCAGATTGCCCTTCCCAATGTGTGTGTGTGCAACATACAATCTGTTGAGGGCTTGAAGGGAATAATAGTAAATGGAGAAAGGAATAATAAAGGGCTAATAAATGGAGAAAGGGAGAATTTACTTTGTGTGCTGGAGCTGGGACATTGATCTTCTCTTTCCTTTGGGCTGGAACTTACACCATTGACACTCGTGGTTCTTAGGCATTCAGACTTGGACTGGAACTATACCACTGGCTTTCCTGGGTTTGTAGCTTGCAGATGGCAGATTGTGGGACTTCTCAGACTACATAATCACATGAGCAAATTTCTATAATAAATCTCTTTATACATAGACATATCTAGCTCCATCTATATACATCTAGAGATATATGTATCTGGAGATATCTATATCTATGTATGTATCTACTAACTATCTGTCTGTCTGTTTACCTATTATTTGTTCTGTTTCTCTGGACTAGTATACTAACCAATCACTTCCTTATTGCAACTCTTTCCTATCTTTGTTCCTTGACACCAATCTAGCTTGGAGGTCCTCTTTCTCCACTGGAACTTTCTTCTCTGTATCCTCAGGTTCCTCTTCTTCTCCTAACCGTTTAAATATTTGTTAGTATTATTTTCTTTGAACTCTGCTATCTGTATGCTGATGATTTACAAATTGTTGTCTCCATCTTAAAGCTCAGTCATGGGCACAAGAACTATATTAAAAATATTTGCTTTCTGTTACTTTAATTAGGATATTCTATGGGGCTCCTACATTCAACAAATCCAACAGAATTCATGATCTTTTTCTCCCCAAACGTCTCCACTCAAAGCCTGTTCTTTCTTTTATATTTTCATTCTTGGTGAATGAAACCTCCATCTGCTCAGCTATTAAACCACAAATATGGGAGTAATTATAGAGCCTTCACATGTAAGTGCTTAAATCCTATTGTTTTGAGTACCTAAATATCTCTTGAATTTATCTCTCCCTCTCTTCCTCATAAAGCTGCCAAATTTCTTTTTGTCCTTTTTCCCTTAAATTAATATAGTAGCTCCCTAACCAGTTCACTGTCCTCCTGTCTTAGCTTTTCAATTTACCTTCCAAAGGGCGGTCAGAATGATCTTTCCAAAGACAAATCAGAACATTTCACTTTTTTGATCAAAACTCATCATTGGTTCTCCGCTGATTTAGGATTATACTCCAAACTCTTTCATATGGCACCTAATGCCCCTTAGAATGATTGATTAGCTTCTTACATTTTCATTTGCTGTGTGTCTCCTTTATATATACTCCAGAACTCTGGAATGCATTAGGTCTCCAAACATCTATGTTTTCTTTTACCTTCCATCTAGGTTGTTTCATCTGCTCAGAATAGGATGACCAACTGTTTTCTATTGCTTACAACAGAATACCTGAAACTGGGTATTTATAAAGAAATACAATTTATTTCTTACAGTTTTGGAAGCTGGGAAGTCCAAAGTCCAGGGAACATGCCTTGTTGGTGAGTGGTTTGCAGTAACTCATGGTGTCATATAGTGGATGACTTGAGTGGGAGACAGTAGCCTCCTCACTTGCTCTCCTTTTAAAGCCATCAGAACTATGCCCATTACTCCATAAATGTATCGATCCTTTTATGAGGGTACAGTCCTCACAATCTAATCACCTCTTCAGGCCCCACCTTTCAAATACCATAATAGGATTTCCAACCCTCTTAACACTGTCACAGTGGGGAATAACTTTCTAATACATGAAACTTTGTAGGACACATTTTAATCCATATCATCAACTTGGAACTTTAGCCCTGAAATTCTCCCCACCCCAGGCAAACCCTCATTCCTGGACAAACCTGGGTGTTTTATCACTCCAGCTTTAGTCTTCCTGACTTGTTCTTCAAAGTTCTGCTTAAGTTGACTTCTTCTAGAAATGGTGTTTAAATCCATTTTTTCCTCTGGATGGAAATGTGTATACCTGTATATCCCCCAAGGAAGGGAATTACCGTATTCTGTTCTAATCTGGTCCTGCTACATTTTGTGTTCTTTGAAGAGAGAAGCTTTATTTTGTTTACCTCTACATCTCTTTATCTCAAACACATCTAGCACAGTGTTTAGCACATAGTCAGTCATTAACAAATATTTGTTGTATGATATTAGAAGAACTCAGGACATCTACCTAATGCTCTATTCAGTAAGTATAAACATTTTTACTAATTGATTTAGTATTTCCTAACCAAAACAACATGGTACTGGCATAAAAATAGCCACTCAGACCAGTGGAGCAGAATAGAGAACCCAGAAATCACCCCTCAGGATAACAGCCATCTGATATTTGACAAAGGCAACAAAAACATACATTAGGGAAAAGACTGCCTCTTCACTAAGTGGTGCTGGGAAAACTGGATATCCATATTCAGAAGAATGAAACTAGACATGCACCTCTCACTATGTATTAAAAACAACTCAAAATTGATTCAGAATTTAAGTATAAGACCTGAAACTGTAAAATTACTAAGGGAAAATGTAGGTGAAACACTTCAGGAACTAGGTCTGGGCACAGACTTTATGAACATGAGCCTGAAAGAACAAGCAACAAAAGGAAAAATAAACAAATGGGACTATATCACACTAAAAAGCTTCTGTACAGCAAAGGAAACAATCAACAGAGTGAAACAACAACCTACAGAGTGGGAGAAAATTTTTGCTAACTATGCATCTGACAAGGGATTAATATCCATAATATACAAGGAACTCAAGGAATTACACAGTACAAAATCAAATAACCCAATTAAAAAATGAGCAAAGGAGGTAAATAGACATTTTTCAGAGGAAGACATACAAGTGGCCAACAGGTACATGAAAAAATGCTAAACATCACTAGTCATCAGGGAAATGCAAATTAAAACCACATTGAGATATCATTTCACCCAGTTACACTGGCTATAATAAAAAAGACAGAGAGTAACAAATGCTGGCAAGGATGTGAAGAGAAGGGAATGCTCCTACACTGTTTGTGGGACTGTGAATTAGTACGACCACTATGGAAAACAGTATGGAGGTTTCTCAAACAACTACAGATAGATCTTCCATACGATCCAGCAATCCCATGTCTGGGTATATACCCAAAGGAATAAAAATCATTATGTCGAAGGGATACCTGCACTCCCATGTTCATCGTACTCTGTTCACAATAGCCAAGATATGGAACCTACCTAAATGTTCATCAGTGGACGACTGGATAAGGAAAATGTGGTATATATACCCCATGGAATACTATTCTGCCACAAAGAAAAATGAAATTCTGCCATTCACAACAACATGGATGAGCCTGGAGAAACTGATGTTGAGTGAAATAAGCAAAGCACAGAAGGATAAATACCACGTGTACTCACTCATAAGTGGGAACTAAGAGAGAAAGAAGGAAGGAAAGAAAGACCACAGTGGTGTGTTGGACTTGCACAGGGAGAGAACATACCTAGAGATACAAAGTGTAGTGGGGAAAGAGGGATGGGGAGCGAAATTGGGGAAAATTGGGTGGATAATTAGTGGGGGATATGGAGTATAATCACAATTTGTGGTAATGGGCATGTTGCCAGTATGGATCTGGCCATCACATCTTAGGCATGAGTGGTGATAATTTGCTTTGTACCATATGAATATTCATAACAAATAAAAAAACGTGTTTCCACATGTTTCTATTGTTTTCACCTTGAAATACATCTTATTTTTCCTCATCTCATTTACTACCATTATTTAACTCAAAATAGTGATTATTTTTCTCATTAGTAGGTCCCCATTATATGTTTAAACTCATTTGAACATCTCCCTGTTGCTTCTTCTGTTCCAAAAGATTTACAGACGTTTGGAATACTTAGGAATATTTTCAAAAAGAATTTCTTTTTTTTTTTTCCTTTTTTTTTTGTCTTTTTTCGTGACCGGCAACAGATCGCAACCCTCAATGTCGCGCCCGTACTGGACCGGGACCGGCCACGGGATCGCAACCCTCGGTGTTGCTCCCACACCTCGCTCAGCCAGTGAGCGGCCGGTATGTATGTGGGATCCAAACCCTCGGCGGGAGCGCCACCACGCTTCCCAAGCGGCGCACTACAGTAGTGCGCCACCTGGCCGGCCCTCAAAAAGAATTTCTTACAACACTTAATGAGGCCCTAAAATGTGCCAGATGCTGTGAAATCTAGTTGTAAATTGAGGGAATTTGACTTCTGCTTTCCAGAAGTTTACAATACAGAAAGTTAAAGCACACATGTGATTAACTACAAAATATTTTCTTAAGGATTTCATTCCACACATGAGAACTAGAAATAAAAATTACAGATATACAATCTAATGACCTGGGTATCTCTTCCTATAGTGTACAAAATGTATAGTTGGCAGGGATAAGTAGAAATGGTGTATTTGATTTTATAGTTGCCAAACCAGCCAAAAAAACGGCATAATATTTGAAACACAAAACTGAATATTTCCTTTTTCCTTTTATTGATTTGTTTTAAATTTTAACTGTCCTGTTTGTAATTTTTAAGGGTTTCTTGTCTCCTATTGTTCCTTTTTAATACTATTCTGCTCTTTGTTGTTGATGTAAACTCATTTCTCAGAGAATGGTAATGATAGATTTTTTTTAACGCTTTTTTATACCCTGCATTGTCTGTTTCCTCTGTATTTTTTTTTTTTTTTTTTGTTGTTGTTGTTCTGTTTATTTTCCTTGTTAGAGGATTCTCTCAAACACTTGTGATTCTTGGCTGTCCTTGTCTGTTTCCTCTGTTTTTTTTTTTTTTTTTTTTTGTTGTTGTTGTTCTGTTTATTTTCCTTGTTAGAGGATTCTCTCAAACACTTGTGATTCTTGGCTGTCCATTCATATTTACAAGTGAGGCAATAGAAAGTTGATTGAAAGCTGTGGGCCAGAGGAGCTTATCTGCTGATAATTTACTACAAGGTAGTCTGAGTGGTTCAGCTCTTTCATTAGGAGCACTCAGATTTGGGAAGTCTTTTCTTTGGGACTGTTTGATTTTTTCTAGGGTGGCATACTCTAGTATACTGCCCTAGGGTGGGGCTTTAAGCCCAGATCTAGTATTCTGTAAGCAGGGAGGAGGAAGGGGGCTGGGGCTACTCTTCACTGTGAAACTTCATTTATTAGGTATTGTTTTCAGGTCCATGTTCCCACCTTCCTGCCCTCTACTTATGCCTGGAGGCTTCAGTTCGGAGCTTTCAGATCTTTTAAGGAGGTGGTAATGGTAGGGATGCGGGGTAAGAGAGATAACCACCAAGCTGAGAGGGCTGATTGAGAGAGGTCAGTAGATTTAACCTCTTCACATACAGACTTTGAAGTAATAGCTCCAATTTCAACTATACACCTTACTCCTACTATCCAGTATTTTGATAGTGCAAATCTTGAGCCTTTTTGTGTCAGTGAAGCAAATGGGCTTGCTTCTCGATGGTCTCCTCCTTTGCAGAGCACTCAGCTCATAACTTCTTTCATATATTAAGTCTGTTACTAATCCTACATCTGTTTTCTGTCTTTTAAAAAATTGTTGGAGGCTTTCAACTTCTGTGGTCTTCTATTCCATTTATTTTCCTGGGGTTTGTACCTTTTAATTTTTTAATTCCTATATTGTTATTTGGGAGGGATTTCAGAACAGAGAAGAAATAGATGTACATGTTCAGGGGCTACTGTTGTTTCCAATAAATTTATTATGCTTTTACTTACCAATTTTTCTTACCATATTCATTGACTGTGTTACATTTCATAGATACTCTGCTGCTGCTTCTTTCTGAAGTAGAGACAATTTAACTTGTCCTTTCCAGTCACTATAAGTACAATGAGTGTGTTGTTGGCGACATAAGGTGCCTCCTCTAGAGAATAGAACCTATAGACTTTAGAAACTAAACTTTAGAAATTTTAGAAAAATATAAAATTGCAAATATTCCTAATCTCTGAAGGCATATTTTTTTGCAGGTAATCTCTTTTTATTAGTTTTCAAAGGGTTATTTTCATGCAAAATAAAGATATAACAATAAAAGCCTTAAAATTTTGAAGGGCCATGTTTCCACTTGATGATTTTTTTTTCTTTCTACATAGATATTAAAAAGCCCTTCAACCTCCAGGTTTTGCTGATTCTGTTTTCTATTTTCTCACCTCTGTTGCCTGCACCCTGGTTAAACCACTCTCGCCTGGTTCTTACGAAAATGGTAAATACCTTCCAGTCTTTCGCTGCTGCCTTTGTTGCCTTGCCTCAGCCTGTTCTCCACACTGCTGCCACAGTGATGTCTTAAACACAGGCGCTATCATATTCCAAGCACAAAGATTGTTCACCTGAAATCATCCATGATTTTCTGAACTTTAGAAGATTGGGACTCCCTTGAATTATAGACCAAAAATCGTACTTAAGATTATTTTATTTCAGGGGAGAAACCCAGGTATGTTATCATATTTTTGAAAGAATCTGTGAAACTCCCAACTATTAATAATCACTCTATCGAGAATTGATCATCAATTGAGGAGTTTATCTGGTGTCCACCTGCAGTCTAGTCAAGCACAGAAAGACAGATAAGCCCCCAGTAGACTTGCTGATAAATTATGAGAATAGCTGATGATCTCAAAACACACACCAACCAAAAGTCTCCATGATTTTTCTAGAAACAGGGTTACTAGAAATCCAAATGGCATCTTGATTGCTGTTCTCTTCTCCCCACATAAGGGTAGCAAAAGAATGACTGTTGGTGAAGTATCTGTCAAAATGAACTGCAAATATATTCGTTAAAAACAGGCTGTTAAAATGGATCTGATATTAAATATATTTTGCATATTAAAAAAGAAGCCTAAATTATGGAAAGCTGTGGAAGAGCAGATAGCCATTTTTCAATTATATGAGACCAATGTGGCATTTTTTGATATCTTAGTCAGTAATTCAAAGGTCTAGAAATGCCATACCTGCCTTTGAGATTTGGGGTCACTGCTTTTCACACAGGCAGTGAGTCTAGAAATTCCTACCCCACTCAGAACAATCATGCTTTGACTTTTTCCTGTTTGTGTAATTACCAAGGTTTCACCTCATTTAACACTTTTATGTTTATACACATGAATATTTACTGAAAATAGACTGGGGCATTAAAAAAAATGTCATTTAGCTTTCTTGACTTCATCAGGTTGTTTGTGGAGAGGCTATTTCACAAACACATAAGCTACAAATCAAAGGGATGTGACACCTTTTTATATTATCAGGCAACATGGTGAAGAAAAAAATGAAATGGAGTTTGTGAACTTTATTACTCAGGGTGACAAGTTAATATGTGGGTGATGGTGTGCAGCTCTCAAATGAGATTTGTTGCATCCTCAGAAGTGCGTAAAATGTCTAAAGGGAGTGGGAAACTTCCATGCCATAGACAGACTCATTGGATCTCCTGAGGAAGTTAGATAGGAAACTTACAAGTCCACAATCATTCGCAGACAATAAAGTGTGTAAAGTGGAGAGTGGTGAGAGACTGTGCTTGCATGAAGAATTTTGATGACTTAAAGTTTCTTTTCTTGTTAATTTCAGCATAGGGCAGGCAGTGAGATAAAGTCATCAATCTTACTGATGTCTTTTCCCCTACAAAAGGCAATGGTTGATTTGGTACAAGCATCATAGAGCAGGAAGCCAAAAAAGAGAGTCAAATCAAACATGATTTTATAGATGTTATTATTCCTAAGAATATCTGTGTTCCCATGGGCATATGTCAGATAGGAGAATATTACTGGGATTCCTGGTCTCTGCACTGAGGGGCTGTTGGTCATTTGGAAAGATGTGCTTATCGAATTGCAGGCCTGCTCCAAGAGGCATCGCTAGGGCTGCCCTCAGACCTACTCGTGATTCAAGGCTGTGCATCTCCTCTTTGCACATAGGATGGGTGAGTTATGTTACTTGCTGGGTAAGAAGGAGGGGAGGAGATGGTTTACCTGAAACCTTCTGATTCATTATTATTCCCTTCAGTATTGGCATGATGTCAGAAGAGGATCACTGAAACAGATCGGACTAAAGCATTTTTTCCCATCTGTCTACTGGGGGCTTATCTATCTTGCTGTGCAGGACTAGACTGCAGGTGGAAGCCAGATAAACTCCTCAAACCACTTGTCTGATTAAATGGGACAACTGTTCCAGGCATGGCCCAAATAAATGGTGTTTCTGTGTCAATTTCCACATGTATACTTTGGAGGAAATTATTATCTCATATTCTCATCACGTATTTTCCATAGGAGTCTTAGAAGTATTGGAAAATTGTTTTGAAATCCTTGTTAAAACCTAGGATTGAGGCTCACAATGTTTTTCTTCTTTATATAGGTATTCTCAGTTTAAATGGCATTATATTTTTACTCTTTCATTTTAAAAATATGAAGGTACTTAAAAAAATTTACAGAAAATGAATGAAAAAAAGAACATGCATGTTTCCATGAACTTTTTGAAGACTCCTCATATAAAGTAATTAATTTTGTTTCGCTTTAGGGGGTGCTGAAATGGGATTGCTAATTGAAAACTTATAGCTGTCCACTTGGTCCAGAATTCCCACCTTTTTCTAAAATGGCACAAAAACGTTTGATCTAAAATAACACAATATTTTCCAGATCAGGCTCTCATTCATTTACAAAAAAATTTACCTAGCTACAAAAGATCAGAACTTACACTTTCAGGCTATTGTTCCTTTATTAAATCAGTGAGCAAAATGGTCTTAAAAGGGACATTCAACTGAATTCAAGAAAACATGATTTGAGTGCCTGTTATATGTCAAGCACTGTGACAGGCATTGGGGAGAAAAAGACAAATACACCATCTAGGAAAGTAAGTAAAGATATTTAACAAACAACCCTAACACAATGTGATAAGTACTGTGATAGGGAATTTGGCTCTGTGATTTCAGTGTCAGTGGATTTCTGATTCAGTTAATCTCATCTGCCAAAGAAAATACTTTTGTAGTTAGGAAATGTCACCTCTGTTTACCATTGGGATTTACTGTTTAGCAAGTTGTCATTTACTTGGATAATTTCACCAGGTATTGCCTAAAAGATGATATTGAGGGAAAATAAAAGCTTTTAGTAGAGCTGCCTTCAGCTTGTAGACCGATTCTCATGATGTTTATTGCACTCAGCACATTTAGCCTCCTGCCCTTCTGGTCTTTTGTTGAAGGACTAAACAATTGGTTTCTTTCAGGTCTAGTACTAACGCGAGTTCCCACTGTGATTAATTTTATTACTCTCTTCCTTGGACCGTTTGTTTCCAGGTAAGAATATTTTCTGGGTACAAACATAATTGCTTCAGGGGTTTTAAGAAAGGGTATTATGGCCATACCCTTGATTTGTTTCTTATCTCAAGGCTAAATTTTAATTGATCATTTTTTCTTGGAGACTTTTTCAGTTATATTTTTTACCATTTAGAAATAAGAATCAGTTGCATGTTCCAATCCAGGAGGTCTCCGAATTTCAAGAACTCCGAAGCAAGGGGCAATAAAGGGGCAATTATGGATGTCCAGTAATCTCTATGTGCTTTCCATCTATCTTATACATACCTGCTGCCTTGAGAGCTGGCACTAATACCCAAAACCCTGTACAAAAACCTCCTCCATAGTCATCTTACTATAACCCACCACGACCCTCCCTGGCTCCTCACCCTCATGCCTTCACAGCTTGACTTCCCCTGTCATCTTGCCCTGCTAGGATCTGACACCCTTAAAGCTACTCTGGAAACCCCATGGAGCCTATCTCTGGCACTTACACTGGTTCCACTCTCTCTCAGTAACTGTGGACATGAGGTGCCGGGTCCCTCCCCAGCCTCTTAATGACATAGCTGGGGACCTTGTATGTGCTGTCCCCAAAAGAGATCAGTATTGATCCGACAGGAGTGTGGTCACTTCAAGAGGGAGGAGCCTTGGGTATAAAGGAGAAACTCACTTTGGATACTGGAAGCCTTCTGGGACTGAACACAACTCGTACCTCTTCAGTTAAAACCCCCATGGGATTTGGGTGAGGGCTAGGGAATATCTTGAAATGGTAGGAGTTGTGTGACCTTAATAAGTGATATTATTAACCTGAATTTTTGATACAGATTTCAATTGCATGGTGTTCTAAGGCTGTCTGACTTTTACAGGATAATTTCTCCTGAGTAAATTGCCTTACTCTTCTGAGTGGAGCGCAGGTAGCCTAGGTATCTTAACTGTGAGGAACTGGTAGAGTTCTCTGTCTCCTTGGGGAATGTTTAAAAATACGTAAAGTAAAATTATGTCACCTTAAGTACATTATGAGTTTAAAAGCAGGCAGTTAGCCCTGCCAAATTTCCCTTTGCCTTGGAGAATTGGAATAATTATTATAAGTGCAGACAAAACTAGATTTCTCTTGTAGGCAGATTTTTGTGATTTCATCCTGGGCTTGACAAGGAATTCTTTTCAGTTTCTTAGGGAGCTAAAGGAAATTGCTGCAGTGAGGCCAGAGGGGGGCACCAAATGACCACGATTGACAGGACGGTTTGCCTCAGCATTTGTGGGAGGCTTGGGTGTCAGGCCTGTGAAGCTTCTGTGTCTGTTTTGAGCATTTTGGGCAGAAAACATATTGAAGTCCCTCTGTTTACTGAGCCATCGTCAAACCAGGAGCTGACACCCAGCTTTAGTGGCCCAAACACTCAACTAACGGGGAAGCAGCCGTTGGCAGGATCTGTGGTTGTAAACATTTTAGAAAGTGTCTGCATTCCTTTCAACTCCTTCCTTATTTCACTCATCAGAGCTGAACTATGGGAAGAATTGAGAAACAAACTCTGCCATGTCCTCGAAAGCAGGAATGCAGAGATGGGTCTTTCTCGATCTTTCTCTCTGAGGCAGAGAGATTGTTGTCAGTTTTCTGCCTTTAATTGTTCTTAATAAGTTGCCAAAATATCTATTTGGTCTTCAGGAAAGGGGTACATTTAACACCATTTAGTATTTTTCTTTATACTTGGCTATTAAAGTTGGCCTCCTGTACCATATTTCTAAAGCAGGATTTCTAAATTGAAGACAACTTTCAAAATGATTCCACTACAGTGGTTGCATTTCATCTAGTATGGAAAAATAGTGTTTCATGTTTGTTGATAGTTACTACCCCTTGTGATCTGTGGTTTGCTTAATATGTCTTTATTTATAGTGGGTTAATTTAAGGTAGGGGCAAGGGCCGGGGTAAAGAAGTTGAAATGTCCTCTGTTCAGTTGAGGAGCGTCTAGGTATGCTTACTCCAGTCCTCGCCAATACTTGATGGATTACAAGTCTTCTTGCAAAATACCTGTGAATACTAAAAGTGATTAGTTATAATCATGTGAAATTTAAGACTAATTTAAGCCCTGAACTCTCCCTTGTCATCTCAATTCTCCTTTTTGACGTTCAGTATGGGTTAAGGTCATTGTCTTTTTTTGTAAGGTGAAATCTGTGCTTTATTTCTTTCCCATTATGGGTGTATGTGACAAGTAAATCATTTCATGCAGAATGGCTCTGACTCAGAGAAACAGAGGCTGTGAGGATCCTAATAAATTGGTCCCTTTGTATGACAACATTTTAGCTCAGTGTTTAAGAACTTCACTCTGGAGCCAGACTGATTGGGTTTAAATGTAGGTCCTGTGGCTTATTGGATATATGACCTTGGCAAGTTACTCAGCCTCTCAATACCTCAATTTTCTCACCTGTAAAATAGTATCATAGGGTTAGTGTGAGAATTAAATGAGTTATGATATGTAAAGCAGATAGAATAGAACCTGGTATATAGCATTTCAAAAATACATGCTAAATAAATGTATAAAGGCCATGTAAAAACCTATTACGCCTGTCCTACAAAATTTTTATTTCTCCAGAGAAATTTACTATACGGTGACTTTTATATGGGCACATATTAAATTACTTGTTTCTCATGCTCAGCTTCCTGGCAAACATGTATACACATACATATAATATAACCAATAAGTAGTTACACTAGACACACACACATGCACAGAGCAGCTAATTTCTGCCATGGTAAGTCTTTGCTGTTCTTGTTTGGCTAAGGCCTTCCTCTCTCCTGTCTCCATCATTACCTAATCTTAATCCTCTCCCACCTTCACATTTGTAATCTCTTTTTTTTTTTTTCCTTTTTGTCTTTTTCCGTGTCCGGCAATGGATCACAACCCTCAGTGTCGCCCCTGTACCGGACCGGGACTGGCAACGGGATCGCAACCCTCGGTGCTGCTCCCGCGCCTCGCTCAGCCAGTGAGCGGGAACCGGTCTGTATGTGGGATCCGAACCCTCGGCGGGAGCGCCGCCGCACTTCCCAAGCGGCGCACTATAGCAGTGCGCCACCAGGCCGGCCCAGTAGCAACCTTTAAGAGAGAAGAAATGGAACAACCAAAATCTTGTACAAAGATCTTGTTACAAATGACTCCTCAACATTATTTAACAAACATTTATATAGCATTTACTATGTGCCACACACTGTTTTAAACACTATGCAAATGTTAGCTCACTTAATCTTTATCATAGCATAACCTGACAATACTTGTTGAATTTCAATTAAGTGATGTGGGAGAATCTTCTAGCCCAGTGTCTGACATGATAATTCTTCAGTAAATATTTGTGGAAGAAATGAATACTTGTGAGTGACTCAATCAATCAGTGTAATTGTTTGGCTATTAAAAAAGCAAACGTAACCAGGATGTTATATTAAGTGGCCTAATATGTTCTCAGAAACTGGAAACAAGTGAGACTTCTTCCACAGCTATGTTCAGTTTGTACTGAAGGAACTTAAAGTAGCCTAAATGTTCCTGTTCCTTTCTCAATGTTAAATCATTTATTGTTTTAATGTTAAGCTTAGATATTTACATGTCATAGAATCAGTAAAGTCTTTGGTGACTTGTAGGCTGTTACATTCAGCCTACGTTGGCTATCTGAATGTACATTTTAAAATTTCCATTTTTATCTTTATTTTTGATTTTGAGCAGAAATTATTATGTTTGTTTAAAACATTAAGTTTTGCCAATTTTTCCTCACTTTTTAAAATACATCTTTCATATTTGTTCTAATCTGGGAAAACATATTGCAACATATATCTTAATCTGTCACTGTCTGAGAAGATTAGCAAATAACTACCTAATATTTTATAATGATTTGTCATAATGAAAAATATCCATTAATCCTGAATAATGAACCACATCAGATCTATTCAAACACTATTTGGGAACACTTGAGAGGTAAGTGCCAGTTTTTTACTAAGCTACAGTAAGTGTTTTTATTCAACATCTATTGCTCCAATCAATTGCAGATTTCTTTTTATAGTCATTAAATTAGTTGCATTTGGCCTTAAACCCTACTTGTTGAAACACAGTTAACATGACAGAAAAGAATCAACATAATAACAACCTGAGACTTCAATAGTCTCTGTGTCTTTCTCTTTTCTCTAGCTCTCTAGCTACCAATGGAGATATTATTATCTCTTCCTAACTATGATGGGCATAGATGGATGACAAAGTGGAGTTTAATTTATCTTAATAAAACTATTAAGATGTGGCAACTGAAGGGCACTTGGAAAAGTGTGGGTAAACTTCCACAAGGAGCTCATGTTCCTTTGGCAGTTATGAGGAAGTGAAGAGGAAAGATCAAATCTGCAAACTCTTATCTCTGAGATTAAATATTATTGATACTACTGGGGTAGATATGGGTGATTGTGGGCAAGTCTGGGTTCAAGCAAGTCAGCAAGACTTCTGAAGTCACAATGTTATTAAAAATACCAGTTGAGGGTGAGACTGCCCTCTGACTTATCCAGTGGTTAGAGGTGTAAGGTGGGCTGAAGTTTATGAATTGAGAGCCAGGAAAATCTATCCTACCCAGCCAAGTGACCGGCAGGCCTGAAGCCTGGGTTAGTGGCTGTTTGAGTGACCCTAAAAATCCCAGTCCAACTTCGACACCCTTGTTGGGGTGTAGCCCAGGGACAGAGGTGGAGGGGCAGTCTCCTCACTGAAGGTTGAAAGTTTATTAATAGGGGGTTAGGGGTAGAGAGATGGGAAGAGGCTGTCGTTGGAGTCTAGATTTCAGCCACGAACTGAATCCTTCTGTTTTGACAATAGTGACAGTGGGCAGCTTCTCAGACAGGAACAACAGTTTTCTGAGAGGGGTTTGTGGCTCCTTCCAGCTTTAAGTGACATATCCCAATTCTGTCTCCAGAGCTTAGATACTAGTAAATATTTTAGAGAATTCCTGGATGTGTCAGGATTGGTGGCGTGGAGCAGGCTACCCAAAGAAAGATATTGGACATATTTATTTGGTTATAAGCTTGTCCATGTAGGAGTCTAATGAAAGTCTAGGAGGCTCAACAAATAATATTTGTGGAAAAAATACTAAGTAAAAGTAGGAGCTGGAGGATTGTGCTTTAAAATACCATTGGGGGTTTCGTTATTCACATGCCAGTCTGTGAAGTAAGTCCCTCAATTTTGGTTTACTCTTCCGCATATCTCCTCCCACCCACATGAGTCTACATTAAAGCATCCTATAAATCCTCATCTACCCTCTTCTGTCCTTTGTGCCTCCTCTCGTGATGATATCTGCCCCTCTAATCATGGAGTTTAGCGCATTGGCCTCTGCCCCTCACACCTCATCAAGTCACCTTGGTCCCCTCAGCCTCACTGACCTTGCTTCGTCCATCATCGTCCCAAAAGTACGTCTCATGCCATTTCTCTCATCTGGTTGTTCTCTGCTTTTCCTGTGTACATCTACAAATATTAGTGTCCTTTAAGGTTGCATGAACTTTTTTTGGTTATTTTTCCAAAACTTTTGCCCTTTTTCTAAACTTCTGCAACTTTGTCTGTCTTAATAGATCGAAAACTTCTTAAGAGTAAGGGCCACATCTTTGTTTTCTTTTTCATTTTCTGTTTACTGTGCTGTACTCTAGTGATGTGTGACTGCAAACCAGGTATGCTAAAATACTAGTTTTCACAAAAAGCAAAAATTTGCTCAATCTGCTTATGTTTCCTGACACACTTAACCAGTGCTCTCACAAATTACAGATTATTTCAGATATATTAGTTTTTTGTTTGTTTGTTTTAAATGGGACCAAGAGCTCCTTTTTGTTTTGTGTTGTTTAATGTTTATCTCCTTCAAGCTCTCCTTGACTCTAATTATGGCAGAAGACTCGAAATAGTTGAAAGTTTTCTCTGGTGGATAAAGGTACTGAGATTAGATGTTCCAAAAGGTAGCTTCAGTCATCAAGGCCATTATTAGAATAGGTTTTCTGTTAAGTTACTGAAGAATGCTTATTTAAAGTCTTCTGAAAGACTTCAATCTAAAACTGATTTGATTTGACAGATATATCTTTACTACCTAAAATGCTCAAATTTATGATTATATTAATTTAATTTCACAGTGTATTTTAAGCTCCCTGGACCTTTAATGTCAAGCATATTGTTAGGCAGACATAGTAGGAACTCAATAAATACTTGATAGAAAATTGATGTATTTTAATATATATATTTTTCAGTGAGCTATTTCCATTTTTGGTGTCCTGTCCTGATATATAATTGAACCTCTCAATCTGGGTTATTTTGGCACACTGCCAAGCACAATGTAATTTAATGGAAATTCTGTTAAGTGCTTATTTATGACCAAATCTAAAACCTCTTCAAGGTTAGTAGAGGTGTCTTTATCTTCACAGAGCTTGGAAGACAATAAGCCATTTTTGTGGAGAGATTATATTTAGTTGTTTTCTTAGCTTCACAGTAGTCCATTATTATAATTGTATTTTAGCACAGACTGACAAGTATATCAGCCTTATTATCTTTTTTTTTCTGTTTCAATTTTTCTTTCTTCTTCTTAACAGACTTCTTTCTCAAAGCTATTTCCAGACATTTAAATTAAATTAGTATTTTTCGGTTGCATATAAGTTAATGTTCTCTCTGGATAAGTGGTTGATGATTATTTTCATAGTTGCATTATGAACTTTTGCATTATTCAAATACTATATAATTTAAATTCTGACAAGCTTTTAAAAGATTTTCTTATAAGCAATGCCTACAAATTAGTCCTTTTCTTCCCTTCTTAGACTAGGGCTGTGTCTGAGATGTCAGATGAGAGATAGAATCATAAATTTCTGTTGTATCATGATCCAGAAGAACAGGAGAACCTATGATGGGTAACTAGAAGCATGGTTTTGGATGGATTCTGGAAACTGCTTGCTGATATAGACTAGTGGCTATGAACTTTAGAAGCTTGGTTTTTAATCTGCTGCCAACTAGCACAATATCATAAGTAGCATAAGAAAGTAAATATTTAGTCTTATAAGGAAGGCTACATTGACTTGACCCTTTCTCCAAATAAATGGACAAAACATCTCATTCTCTATGATGCCAGGGAACAATACCAGTTGTGGTGTTTTGCTGCATAAAGTATATCCTAGTTTAAATTAATGGCATATAAAGTCATCATCTTGCTTGAAATTGAGCATGTCTTTTGTACAACAAAATAAAATTAAATTTTTAGACTGTTATGTTTTTTTCAGTTGGAAATTTATTGAGTTAATACAAAACAAGTTATACAGCCTTCCAAAGATATTAAATGCTTTTGCATTTCATTTTTCTTTGACATTGTGTGGTTTTAGAAAATCTTGCAAATTTAATATATTAAAGTAGAAATTGAAAGGAAATAATCAGAGATAGAGCAATACATTTGCAGATAAAGATAAATAAATGCTCACTGCAGTATTAGTTATATAAAAAATATAAAACTCCAAAATAAAGATATTAAATAATATCTCCAAAATAATGTCTCCAAAAATAAAGATACTGTTAGAAACTGCTATTGTTTCATTAATGTACTATTAGGTAGAATTTAAAAATATTTTAAAAGATGTTTTAAAAGCATAGAACATTTTCCCTAATGTAAGATAAAACAAAACCCAGCAAAAAATCCCCTGTACGAACAAGACCAACCACGTATGCAATAGAATTTTTGTTTTTAAAGATAAGCAAATGAGTGGGCATAAGGTAATATGTCAAAATGCCAATACTTCCTAGCACATACTTACTGAGTTCTCACTATGTATTAACTTCTCATTTTACTCCCGGCTCTGGGTTAAGCACTTTGAGGGCCTTAACACTTTTAATCCTCATAGGAACACAATGAAATTGTCCTGGGCAACCCAGAAAAATCACACTGTCATGAACTGATATCCTAGGTGAATAGTTTCAGATCATTTTGAAGTTGAAAATCATAGGGAGACAATTTGGAGGCATGCCAATTGTGTATTAGAAGAAATTAAATATGCAAATGTAATGAATGCAATAAATTTTAAGAGTGTGTTTCTTTGGAGGTAATGCAATAACTGCTGTTGTTGAGACTGTCTCTTGAAGTGAAAACCAGACAAGTAGGTTTAGATATTAAAATACCTAGCAGTTATTGGCTTCTTCTGTAGCCCTGGGTAAAGCATCTGTCCCTTAACACCTTAAGGGGCCAGTAAAATAAACTGCTTCACACCAACTAAATGGAGCAGTCTCTCTGATAGAGCTTGAGTTCAAGTCATGGTGACTTTCCCTGAGATACCCCAAAGAAGAAGACATTCTCTCCCAAAGAACAACTAAAAGACCTCAAATGTTTGGAGCCCAAGGTTTCCAGGATCTGCCTTTGCCATTCTCCATTTATTGTTCTCCTTCCATCAGCCACACTGATATTTGAAGGGTTAAAGAGTGGTGTCACTTAAGGGTTTGCACGAGGATGTCCATTTTCTCCTAAGAATCATTATATTACCTTAAGGTTCCAAGGCAAACAAATGTAAAAAAACCTGATTTTAATACAGAGAAGAATCAGGCATTGATTTTTCACTTAAGAATAATACCTACAAATTGGTTGGTAACTTCATTTTGCATGTGAGTAAAATAAGACATAGAGAGATCTGTAATTTCCCAAAAGTCACACATCTACTGCATGACAGAATCATAACTTCAACCCAGCTCTGTCTAGCTTCAAAGGACTTAGTTATTTTAGTAGTAGGATCATAGATAATATTTCTTTAAAAAAATGTTTCCTGTGTATTTTTTCTAGATTTTATATGATGACATTGCTTTTATAATGAATCAGTAAATGTTATAAAAATAGAGGTAAAATATTTTTATTTAAGCTGGAAAAGTGAAAAAAGAGTTTTTTTCCTATTAATGAAAAACATGTTCTTTCCTCTTTTTTTTATCTTGGACTGTTTGCTGTGATTGTTCTTGTCATCTTATGCAGAAATCACCTGAAGACAAACTGAAACAATGTGTTCTATACCCTGAAAATATCTACTTGAGTTACAGTTTTATTAATGCCTGTGTGATCAGATTATGCAAGACTAGCATATATTATTAACTAAACTAATTCAAGTTCTGATTCTTAATAAAAACACAAAACAACAAAAACGATTCAGAAAACATTTTTTAATATTCACTACTTGAATTCTTCATGTTCCAAACAGGATTCTGTTTAGTTGTAGAACCTTGAATATATACAAATCTGCATGGATATAATCCTTAATCCTCTTTGGGCTAGGTGTGCTAACCCCTGGGAAAGGAAACAAAAGTTTTGGAATACATTTTTATTCATGATGTTGCTCTCTTTAGGCATCTGAGGAAAAGAGTTGCTGGGAGGATGGATAGGATATGTTACTCTTGTTCTGACATGTCTCTCCATCAAGAATAGCTGATACAGTATGCTTTAATGACCTTTCTATTGTCAAAACCAACATTGGCATTAACAAGAAGAACTTGGGACAAAGAACTGTGTTCATGCTGCCAATCAACCTGAACCTTCACCACAGGCTTTACATTTTATGTTACTGTGGTCTGCTTAAGCACATATTTGTATCTATGTAAATTGAATAATCCTTTAACACTTAAAAACACTATTTCAGGTAGGAGAAGGGAGGATTAGAATCGTATTTTGGCATCTTTGATAGGAAAAACTATGTGGCTTGGTAATTTAAGAGCTAAAGTCACTGAGTCATGAACTACTGAAATTATTCTATATCTATTGATACATCTCCTATTTAAGTTCTGTTTGTAAATAAAATAGTTCAAAGGCATTTCAAAAGCATGTATATTAAAAAAATTCATTTGATTCTGTTATGCTTTGAATGTATGTGTTCCTTTAAAATTCATATGTTGGTTAAAAAATTGCTACCAATTCTTCTCAAACTCTTAAAAAATTGAAGATGAGGGAATAATTCCGAACTCATTCTATGAGGCTAGCATTACCCTCATATCAAAACCCAGAAACAACAAAACAACAAAAACAAATTATATAGAAAACTAATATCCCTGATAAATACAGATGTGAAGATCCTCAATAAAATACTAGCAAACAGAATCCAATAACACATTGGAAAGATCATACATCATGGCCAAGTGAGATTTATCCCAGAGATACAAGGACAGTTCAACATATGCAGCTCTGTAAATGTGATACATCACATCAACATAATAAAGAAAAGAATCATATAATCATTTCAATAGATGCAGAAAAAGCATTCGATGAAATCCAACAATGCTTCATGATACAAACACAGAAGGAAATGTACCTCAGCACAATAAAGACCATATATGACAAGCCCACAGCCAATAACTGAATAGACAAAAACTGCAGGCTTTTCCTTTAAGATCTGGAACAAGATAAGGATGTACCTCAGCACAATAAAGACCATATATGACAAGCCCACAGCCAATAACTGAATAGACAAAAACTGCAGGCTTTTCCTTTAAGATCTGGAACAAGATAAGGATGTCCACTTTCCCCACTCTTATTCAACATAGTACTGGAAGTTCTAGCCAGCACAATAAGGCAAAAGGAAGCAACAAAGGGCACTCACATCAGAAATGAGAAAATCAGACTATCCCTATTTGTAGATGACATGACAATATAAACAGAAAATCCTAAAGACTCTACCATAAAATAACTAGAACTAATAAATGAATTCAGTATAGTGTCAGGATACAAAATCAATACACAAAAATCAGTAGTCTTCCCATACACCAATAACAAAATAGTTGATGAAGAAATCACGACAGTAATCTCATTCACAATAGCTAGCAAAAAACTGAAAATCATAGGAGTTAACTTAACCAAGCAGGTGAAAGACCTTCACAATGAAAACTGTAAAACATTCGTGAAAAAAATTGAAGAGCACACAAATTAATGGAAATTTAGCTAATGTTCATGGGTCAGGAGAATTAATATCATCACAATGTCCGTATTACCCAGAGCAATCTACACAATCGACACAATCCCTATTAAAATGCCAATGACATACTTCACAGATATAGGAAAAAAAAAAAAGATCATAACACCTGTATGGAACCACAAAAGACCCCATATAGTGAAAGCAATCTTGAACAAGAAGAACAAAGTTGGAGGTATCACACTTCCTGACTTTAAAATATACTACAAAACTATGGTAACCCAAACAGCATGGTACTGGCATGAAAACAGCCAACTTGACAAATGGAATAGAATTAGAGATTAACCCACATATTTACAACCAACTGATTTTTGACAAGCGTTCCAAAAATATACAATGGAGAAAGGACAGCCTCTTCAATAAATGGTGCTGGGAAAACTGGATATCCACATGGTGAAGATTGAAACTAGACCCCTATCTCTCACCATACAAAAAAAAGTCAACTCAAAATGAATCAAAAACCTAAATTTAAGGAACTACTAGAAGAAAACATAGGAGAAATGCTATGCAAAATGGAAGCAGTCAGTGCTTTTTTCGAGTTAGGCTACAAAGGCATAAGCAACTAAAGCAAAAATACACAAATGGGACTACCTCACACTAAAAAGCTGCTGCACAGCAAGGGGCACTATCAACAAAGTGAAGAGACCATCCACAGAATTAGAGAAAGTGTTCACAAACTAGTCATCAGATAAGGAGCTAATGTCTAGAATATATGAGGAACTTAAACAATTCAACAGCAAAAAACCAAATAACCCTGTTAAAAAATAGGCAAATTACTTGAACAGATATTTCTCAAAGGAAGACATACAAATGGCTAACAGGCACATGAAAAAGTGCTCAACATCACTGATTGGCAGGGTAAGGCAAATTAAAACCATGATGAGTTATCATCTTACTCCAGTTAGAATGGCTATAATCAACAACACAAAAAATAAATGTTGGTGAGGATGTGGAGAGAAAAGAGCTCTCCTACATTGCTGGTAGGAATGCAAATTGGCACAGCCACTGTGGAAAACAGTATGGAGGTTCCTCAGAGAACTAAAAATATATCTGCTCTATGATCCAGCTGTCCCACTACTGGGTATATACCCAAAGGAAATGAAATTAATATATCAAAAATACACCTGCACTCACCTGTTCATCGCAGCACTATTCACAATAGCCAAGAGATGGAGTCAAACTAAATGCCCATCAATGGATAAATGGATAAAAAACATCGTGGTATATATACACAATGGAATACTAATCAGCTAGTTAAAAAATGATATCCTATCATTTGCAGCAACATGGATGAAACTGGAAACCATCATGTTAAGTGAAGTAAGTCAGGCACACAAAAACAAATACCACATGATATCACTCATGTGGAACCTAAGGGGAAAAAAGTTGTTCTCTTAGAAGTAGTGAGTAGAATAATGGTTACCAGAGGCTGGGGGGCAGGGTAGGGAGGAGGAAAAGTGGTGGACTAATGCATACAAAAACTATTCTGTCTACCCTAAGTAAATCATTGTGCAGTATATGCATGTATTGAAACAACATGCTGTACCTCACAAACATGTACAAGTAAATGTTAAAACATTTCGAATTTTTAAAAAATATTCATATGTTGGAAGTTAAACCCCAAGGTGCTGATATCAAGAGTTGGGGACTTTGGAAGGTAATTAGGCTATGAAGGCTCCGCCCTTATGAATTGATTAATGCCTTTATGAAAGAAGTTTCAGAGAGCCGTCTGGCCCTTCCACCTTCTGCCATGTGAGGATGCAGCAACAAGATGCCATCTTGGAAGAAGAGAGCAGCCCTGACCAGATACTGAATCTACTGGCACCTTGATCTTGGACTTCCCAGCCTCCAGAACTGTGAGAAATAGATTTCCATTATTTATAAATTACCCAGTCTCAGGGCTTTTGTTATAGAAGCACAAAAAGACCAATACAGATTCTGAGAGTTATATAAAACTTCAAGTGCTTTGAGAAAAAAACCAAAAATCCTAAATGTTGATTGATTGAAGGTTGTTAAAGTAATAATGGACAGTTAAAACACACACACACACACACACACACACACACACACACACACATTGGAGGTTGTAGAAATGGGGGGCATTCAGGGAAACAACTAACTTAGGCTGTCTCTAGGACAGGGTGAAATGATTGAAAATTCTAATGGACCTCCAGTAGCCTGTTTGTGTTTTGATCTTATTATATAGAATGTTCAGCTTTAAAGAGTGTCTAAAACTATGGTGCTAGGAGCTTGAATCCAGTTGTAAGTCAATAACTCTCAAAATTATAAGAATTCTTATACTGTTAGTTTTTCTGGAGAAATAGCAAAACACTCAAATTTAAGACTCTCTCACCATTGGCCATTAGTTTTAGAGCAGTAACTAGAAGATGATTAGCCTAGCAGCTGTATTAGTGATTTTATATTTGAGGTAATAAATGTCAGTATTTACCTGTGTGGTTTAGGTTCCTTTGTGTGTATCTTTGCTTTGTACCAAATTGAGGTGTGGCTGGGATAATTGCTATGACTGCTAGGAATCCACCACAAGAATATTGGTTACCTCCGTGGCTTCAGTATCCCAGGAAAAAAAATGAATGAAACAGCTAAAGAAAAAACGCCTAGGTGATTACTTCTAGGGATTATTTAATGCCACCAAACAGAATATTTCATAAGGATTTTAACTGATCAAGGCGAGGAAATGTTTTCTGTATGAATGCAACCTGAAAATTCTACCCAAACAAGAATGAGATAAAAATCCTTGCACTGATACAGCTTATGGTGAATAAGGGCTGTAATACAGCAGAAAAGAAAAACAGAGGTTCACAGTGGAGATTACACAGAGCTGAGAGAAATTTTCTCAGGTAATAAACAGTTGCAGCCAGGATTTTCCAGGATATTTTGGAAGGAAACTGCCACAGAAATGCAGTTAGCAAACACCATGTTGAAATTGTGAATTTTGTCATTCGTAATAAAGAGACCAAAAGTTATTTGTGAATTTTATTGAAAACATTGATATAAAGAACGATCATTCCAATAGATATTTGTGGACAATAAGTGTCAAATGCAGACAAGGTCTGCAGATGAAAAAGTGTTAGATGATTAAGCAAACCTGAGGCTAGCCCGGAATACTGCTGAGTCATTTCCTTGGTTTCCTTGATTCTCCAGGAAGGAGGAGCTGGGCGCTAATCCTAGAACCAGGCTGTGATGTCCTGTAGGCGAAGGAGTAAGAAGGTGAGTATGTTTGAGGGTGAGTGAAGCTTTCAAGCTTCTGTATCAGAAATAAAGCATTCATTATTGAAAATCTCCTGAATTCTTTTTTTTTTTTTTTATCCCTCCCTCCCCCCTCGTGGCTTGTCAGTACAGGGATCCAAACCCATGACTTGTTTTATAAGGCTGCGGTCTAACCAACTGAGCTGACCGGCCAGCCCCTCCTCTCGGGTTCTAATGAGGGTAGTCCCTGAGGTGGTACTTTTATTTTGCTGAGGTGGACAGTGAGTGAGGGTACAAACTAGGGAAGTTAAGGATGGACTAAATTGCTCAATTTAAAGAAAGTGGATTGAGAAGTTTGGGAAGGTAGTTCTGGGAGTAGGAAGGAGGCTGCAGGTGCAAAGGAGTTTTAGGCAACTGAAGTGGGAGAGGAGGTTCAGGGTAAAATAAGAGCAGTTTAAAGAAGAGCATTTCTGATGTTTTGCTGGGCAGCATATACTGGAACTCTCTTTTTCATTTCCACACGGACACTTCAGTAAAAGCTACATTATTTATGTTTGGAGTTGAATGTGTGTGTCTGTGCGTGAGATATGACTTACCAAGTCTGACTTCAAGGCGTGTTTGGAAAGAGAGAAGGGAAGCCCCCTGAGGCCAGTTTCATTTGAATTACAAATGAATAAATGAAATTTGAAACTCTATATACTTATTATTCTATAATCAATCTATGGTATGTGTTTAGTCATTTTTCATTTTTATTTTTCTTTATAAAATACTTATTTAATCCATCTCTCTTCCCAGAGGTTATTACACGTAATTAACTGAGTTGAGGGCATTTTTTTCTAACAATTGCAGTCAAGATTCTGTGGCTAGAGGGGAGAGTGAGTAATAGACATTTTTATGGAATTATTCCAGAAAAACTTTCATTTCTATTGACACGAGCTTGACATAATATATGCCTACAAGTTATCATTATTTGCACATTAATAAGATAGTTTATAAGCTTTTTATCCATTTTTGTCAAGATGTAATTCTTTATCCAACTAACGAGGGATTGCTGGCACATAAATAACATTCTAAGAACTTGTCTTGCCCATTTTAGTAAGTCAAATACTTATTCAATTGATAATAAAAACAAGATCTAAATTCAAGACCACTTTATGTCCTTCC
Organism: Galeopterus variegatus; assembly: GCF_000696425.1. Taxonomy (NCBI): domain Eukaryota; kingdom Metazoa; phylum Chordata; class Mammalia; order Dermoptera; family Cynocephalidae; genus Galeopterus; species Galeopterus variegatus. Next base: position 1,506,149 of record NW_007726243.1, read on the forward strand.
TCGGTTGAAGGTATAACAGGAAGTAAATTAAGGTTCTATATAATTTATTGGATTTTTAAAAGCCTTGAGGCATTAATAAAATTAACTTAAGCATCTGCATCTACTTACAGCAATGATGATATATTCAAACAAAAATCTGGAGCATGCAAATCAAGCAATATGCCCAGTTACCCTTGGAATATTAAAGGGTACATTAAAAATATATAGTTATTTTAATAAGGAAGGGTGAAAGTCTTTCTTGCGTCCTCTTTTTAAATTTTCTGCACTTTTCTCGATAAGGCAGCCAAGAAAACAAACTGCTATTTGTCAGTAATGATGTAGAAGCTAAGGTTCAGGAGCTCTGCTTGGAATGAGAATGTCCAAGTTTTTTCTTCTCTTTTTGTTCCCTGCCATAGCCGCTCCACACCCAGACTGTGTGGGGGCTGGCTCCGCAGGCTTTATTCTGCACACACCAGCAATCCTCCATCACATAGCTATGCTGGTCACACACCCCACCCACGTGCCTGATGCCAGGGAGCTGCGTGCTTCCATCGTTCTTTAAAGTGGTCTTTTCAGTAGGTTGCTGGAGGGTCCTTCACATTTATGCTTTATTTATAAAAAAAAAAAAATATGTATCTAAAATGTAAGAAGGGGGAGTAGAAATATACAGTGGGGCTCTTGGGAATTAAAGAAGCTTTGGAATTTTTCTGTAACTGATCTAGCAGTGTGATCCATTTTGTTCTAAAGGGGTAAAAACTTAAACTTGACAATTAATTAAGCCTCTTCTGGCTAAAACAGCTTCTTTTAGATAAGTATTCAGTCTGTTCAAAGTTCAAACTCCTTATCAGGGCTGTTTCTTTTCCTGTAAGTTTTACCATCGCCTCCCTTTCTTCCCTCCCAGGATGGCAGGTAGGCGCTGGAGGAGACTTAGGTGTTGTCACAGTGGTGAGTGGGAATTTGAAGTCTAGAAGTTGGAGGAGGCTCCAGTCCACAGAGTCACCTGTGCCAACGTGTCCTGTCCTGCCTGTGTGTGGGCAGAGAGCTCTATTGCTGATGTCTCCTGCTGTTCTCTCCACACCATTCATGTGGGGGGCTCTGCGTGGTTGGGCCACTTCTGATCATTTCTTCCTTGCTCACCGCTGTTTTGCTGATGTCCTGGATCCCTGAGGTTTGGCTCAGACTCCCGTTTAGCCCCAACTTGACAGCCGGCCCTCGTGCTCTCAGCCTCAGGATGTTTTCCTCTCATTGTGCTACCCCTCCAGGGAACTCACCAGCCAGCAACATCAGCTGTTCTCTCTGGGACAGATACTTTGGTTTCACAGATGGTCCCAATTTGTGATAGTTTGATATGTGATTTTTTGACTTGATATTGGTGTAAAAGCCATACACATTCGGTAGCTCCTGGACTTACAATAGGGTTACATCCAGATAAACCCATCATAAACAGGAAAAATCCCGAGTCGGAAGTGCATTTATCTAGACTTAACCCTATGTAAGTTGAGGAAAATCTGTACTCACATGTAACACCCGGGCCCAGGAGGACGCGGGTACTGTCTCTGGCCTTCTCTTTGTCTAAGCATGCCATCAGCCATTTCATCCCACAGTAGTCACCCCTGATTGGCAAAGCCAATTTAAAGGGCTGCCTTTCAGAGTTCCACATGGCACTTGGCTTTCCCTTGAACTGGGGTATTTCTCTTGCCCTTCTTGACTCCGATCTATAGGTGTTTGTTACCTCTCTTCTGCACTACTGTTTTCCTTTTATTTTTTCCTGGAGCCATTCATGTATGGGAAATATAAAGAACGAAAAAGGGTGATCAATTGCCTGCAGTCTTCAGTCAAATACGTCTCAGTCCCACCTCTCCGGGTCTTGTTGTACAGATGCAGGGTAGTGGTGGTGACAGCAGGTAATTGGTAGGGAGAAGAGAAGCCACAGACAGCATGAAAGGAGGAGCTGTCACGAAAATCTTAGTCAATAGCTTCATAGTGTCAGCAACAAGAATGCAGGACAGTTGTCATTTAGAAGTATGGATTTGTTTTCATCAACTCTATTCATCTCCTCAGTTGAGAAATGAAACTGGTTCAATGACTTTTGTTTGCTTCTTGTGTTTAACTCTTTGTGGTGAACATAGAATAGGAACCAATACTTTTATTTTTTACTATATTCTTATAAAGCAACTGTACTAATTTGCTAGGGCTGCCATAACAAAACCTCACAGACCAGATGGCTCAAACGACAGAAATTTATTACCTCATAGTTCTGGAGGCTGGAAGTCCAAAATGCAGGTGTGGGCAGGTTTGGTTTCTTCTGAGGCTTTTCTCCTTGGCTTGCAGGTGACCTCACATGGCCTCTCCTCTGGGCGCACCCATCCCTGGTGTCTCTTCCCCCTCTCAGAAAGATGCAAGTATATTGGATTATGGCCCAACCCTATTGGCCTCATTTTAACTTAATCGCCTCTATAAAGATGTCATCTCCAAATATAGATACATTCTGAGGTACTGGGAGTTGGGACTGTGACATATAAATTTGGGGGGACAATTTAGCTCATAACAGCAGCTGTATTCTAAGGAATTCAAAGTACTTTTAAATCACAATCATTAGTGAAACAAATGTTAATACCATCACTACTTTTCAGACTACAGAACACATAGGGAATGGTCATGTCAGAGGCTCCAAAGCTTAGAAGAGAAAGTGAGAACTGATTTCAATACTCTTAGAATAAATGGGATACAGACGCCTATATTTTAAATTTTATTCTTTTAATTATACAATACCTTAACACACATTTGGTGGGGAAATTTCAAACTATACAGAAAAATGTAAAGAATTGTTGTCTCCCTTTTTCCAAGAGGTTAAATACAGTTAATATCGATTCTTCCAGATAGATAAATAATATTCATACACAAATATAAAGTGCAGGTTTTAAAATATCAATTTTCTCCTTCCAAAGTGGGGTAGTACTATATATATATATTGTTGGCTGGCTTTTTTTTTTTTTTTAACTTAATAGGATGACTTAGAATTCTTGTATGTTAGTATAAGAAAGTGCAGGTTTTAAAATATCAATTTTCTCCTTCCAAAGTGGGGTAGTACTATATATATATTGTTGGCTGGCTTTTTTTTTTTTTTTTAACTTAATAGGATGACTTAGAATTCTTGTATGTTAGTATAAGGCAAGGTTTTTCAACCTTGACATGTTTGACATTTGGGGTCAAGTAATTTGTTGGGAGAGGGGGTGTCTTGTGCATTGTAGGATGTTTAGTAGCATCCCTGGTCTCTATGCACTAGATGTCAGTAGCACCCCTCTTCTGCTAGTTGTGTTAACCAAAGATGTCCCCAGACATTCATTGCTAAATGTTGCTGTTGAGCAAAATTGCTTCTAGCTGAAAACCAAGCACTGGTATAAAGAGATTCTCTAATTTTTAAAAACTGCTGCACAGTATCTAGAGTATGGGTTACATCATAGTTTATTTGCCAATCCTCCTATTGGTGGAAATTCAAGATATTTCCATTTTATTACCATTAGGAACAACACTGCATTGACCATCCTTATGTAAGCATCTTTGTTAGGTAGCCAACATCACTTTATTTATTTATACTTTAAGTTTATTTATTAATATTATTTTTTTTTACATTCTATGATGTTGTTGCACAGAAGTTGTGGGGGGAGGAAGAGAGGGGAAAGGGGAAAGAAATAGGGTGGGAGGAGGAAGGAGGAGGGGCAAGGTTGAGGACTATGGCACCCCCCTCATTCCTGAACCAAGGGGCTTCCAGTAGTGGCTTGGTCATTGCTGGGCTGAGTGCCTGGGTTGGGTGCAGATGTCAGGGGTGTGTGGCTGGAGCTCTCATCCCCCACCACCCCAGCTCAGGAGCCCAGGGTGCATCCTGTGGTGGCTTGGTGGTTGGTGGGCTGGTTGCAGGTGCTGGGGGGCATGTCTGAGGCACTTGGGCCTCCCACCCTCGGGACTGGTTGCACAGATGTCAGGGGTGTGTGGCTGGAGCTCTCATCCCCCACCACCCCAGCTCAGGAGCCCAGGATGGATCCTGTGGTGGCTTGGTGGTTGGTGGGCTGGTTGCAGGTGCTGGGGGGCATGTCTGAGGCACTTGGGCCTCCCACCCTCGGGACTGGTTGCGGGTGTTGGGGGCATGGCTGAGGCCCTCAGCCCTCCCTGCCCCCAGCTTGGTAATGCAGGGGTCTTCCAGTCCTTCTAGGTGTTATAGGTGTTCGTTGGTGAAATTAGACCTTTACTAGTTAATACCAAAGTTTGTCTCTGGTCTGTGCTTATTTTGTTTTTTCTTTCAGTTCTGTGTTGGATGCTTCACTGTTCCCACTGCTTAAACTCTGCACTAGAACTAATATGTTGTCCTTTGCTCACCTCTAAGCTTCTTGTGGGGACCAGCACTTGAGCCCTGTGGTTTAGCTAAATTGCTGCTTTGCTGCTGCTTCCCTGGGGAAGACTTTTTGTGCAGCTCAGATTTTAATGGTTGACTTTATAGGTACTTCTGGGTCTCCTGAGATCCAGTACACATGGGTTGTATGGAAACTCTGGTCTGGGCCTGAGTCTTTTCAGCAAACTGTACCTCCTGCAGTTCTATATTCCTGGTCAGTCTCCACTGAGTGATCCTATGATGATTGGGGGCAGATCAGCTGTCCTTGCTGTCACCCAGTGTTCTCCGGTGGGCCTGTCTCCTCTATCACCTGTGCTCCAAACACTTCCCATGGGATGGGCCATGCACTGGTCCCTTGTGATGATTCACTGGCCTCTGAGCAGCTCCTTTTTTTCAGTTGTTGTGGCTCCTCACTTCTATGTGGGTCCACAGGAACCCTACTAGTGGTCTTGCTGGCCACCTGAGGGCCACCAAGGCGCTCCTCTCCCTTGCCTCCTCCAAGAAACTTCATCTGGAAGGCACCGCTACGGCTTTTGCTGGTTCCTGCTCCCTGCGCTCAGGAGCTCCAGCCTGGATGTGGCCAGTGCTCTAAACAGCCGGAGCTGTCCTTTCTTGCACTCATTGTGGCTTCTCCCACTTTCATGCACTCTGTTGGTCTCTCCTCTTTTCCTGAGCTCTAGTGGCCTCAGCTTAGCTGTTGTTGCTTTATTTTTATTTTATTTTAACTTCTCAATATACATTGTAGTTGATTTTCATGATCCTTTACCCATTCCTCTTCCCCCCTCCCTCTCTCCCCTCCCCCCACCACATCATATCTGTTCACTTGTCTTACTTAAAAAATTCAAGGAATTGTTGTGTCTTCTTCCCCCCATGTTTGTTTTTGTGTTTATTTATTTATTTATTTTTAGCTCCCACAAATAAGTGAGAACATGTATTTCTCTTTCTGTGCCTGACTTGTTTCACTTAATATAATTTTCTCTAATAGTTGTAAATTGGTTGATTTGTGGGAGAGAGTTATGCTGGGGACCGTCTACTCTGCCATCTTGACTGGAAGCCCCCCCAACATCACTATCTGGAAATATAATTGCTGGGTCAAGGAAAATGCACATTTTGTAGTTTGATAGATTCGTACAATTTACATTTCCAAAAATGAGTGCCCATTTCTCCACAATCTTGCTAACACTGAATATTATCAAATCTTCTAATTTTTGCTAGTTAGTGTGACTAAAGATTTGTATTTTGCTATATTTCCCTAGTTACTAGAAGCGAGTGTGCATGCACTTGTATTTCTGTTTTTGTGCTCTCTTCACATTTATTGCCCCAACCATTTTTATGGTGGTTTGATTTGTAGGTATTCTTCAAATGTGTTCTGGCTCCTAATCTTTCTACTGCTACATGTGTTACAAATATTTTCTCCCAATCTGTTGCTTGTTTTCTAACTTTGTTAATGTAGCCTTTTATGATTAGAAATTTCAAATTTTATACAGTTAAGCATTTGAATTTTATTTAAGAAAGCTTTTTGTATTAGTCCATTTTTATTGCTTATAACAAAATACTTGGGACTGGATAATTTATAAAGAAGAAATATTTGTTGCTTACAGTTTCAGAGACTGGGAAGTCTATTTTTTTGTAGATATTCTTTATCAAGTAGCAGAAGTTTCCCTTTATTCCTAGTTTACTGAGAATTTTAAATAATGAATGCATTTTGGATTTTGCCAGATGCTTTTTTGCATCTATTGATATGACCATGTGATTTTTTTTTAGTCTGTTGATGCCATGGTTCACATTGATTGATATTTGAAAGTTGAACCAGCCTTGCATGCCTGAAATCTATATAATCTGCTTTTTGTAAATGTTTTTATACAGGGCTGTTTTCTCTGTTTCTAACTTAAGTATTTATGTAAACACATTTGAAGCTGTATGACCAATCTGTGTATCAATTACTCTAATACAAATATGATAAAAACAAATAAAATTTTCATTTCTATCCATATTAAAGTTATTTATTTATCTCCTATCTCTGTTTTACATAGACAATTTGTGTACCACATGCCACATGAGGCCTTTGAATTCCTTCTTCATTTTGCTCTCAGCTACCCCCCACCCCCTCCTTACTTATGTCATCCACGACCTAAATTTTTCTTATTAATCTCTTTGTTTGTTAGTCTGGTTGGCTTCCAAAGGAGGACATATTGTTCTTGGACTGTAAGACCAAGACAATGACCAGGTGAGGAGGGTCCAGGAGGGTCTGGGAGTCAGGGATTTGAAAGAGGCTGCTGAAAAGGTAGCAGCCCAGAGCCCGAAGCTTTAGCAGAGATGGAACAAATCAGGGAATTCCTTACACCTCATTACCAGTTCTGCCCACACACTGGATGAGTTCAAACACTTTCATATTCACTGCAGATTAATTAAAATCTGTTCTTAAGAAAGAGAACAATGAAAGAAGTAGAAAGGGTCTGGAAGAATATAACACGAATGAGATTGTACATGAAAAAGAACAAAATAAAAATGTAAGTGGGAGGTGACATCTGTTTCTTCCTCTCTGATCCTATCTCTTCCCCTAACCCCAACCCCTTCTCACCACGCTCTGGCTACCTCCATTTCTACCCCTTTGCTGTTCCATGAACACACCAGGAGGCTGCTCATGTGGACCTCGACACTTTGACTAGAGCACTCTTCCCCCAATGTCTCTGGCCCACTAATCCACTTTTCTTCGTCTAGGCACACGGGGAGCCTGTAGGTGAGACCTTCCCTGAGCACTGTCTGTACAATCACATGCCTCTCCTGCCACCTGGCCCAGGTTTATCCTTTTCTGTAACACTTAATACCTTCTGCTGTGCCGTATATTTTCATGTATGCACATCGATTACCGTCTACTTCTCCCACTGAAATATGAATTCCAAGAGGGAATTTTTTGTTTCTTTGGTTCATGCTGTATCTTCAGTGCCTAGAACACTAATAGGTGCTCAATACATATATATATATATTTTTTGTCTTTTATCTTTTTCCGTGTCCGGCAACGGATCGCAACCCTCAGTGTTGCCCCCGTACCGGACCAGGGACCGGCAACGGGATCGCAACCCTCGGTGTTGCTCCCGCGCCTTGCTCAGCCAGTGAGCGGGAACCGGTCTGTATGTGGGATCCGAACCCTTGGGCGGGAGCGCTGCCGCACTTCCCAAGCGGCGCACTTATCCAGTGTGCCACCGGGCCGGCCCCTCAATACATATTTGTACTGAATGAAAGAACAGATTGGGATTATTATGCTAAGATGTGGGGAAGATACGGTATGACATGCCATCATGGGATTCCTGATTCTTTCTTCTTAGGAACCCTGAAGTATTATGATTCAAATAAATATGGTATTCCAGGATGAGGTCCATAAATTTTTTTGTGTATATTTTGTTTATACATGTATTATACATCTAACTTGTGGTAGTTTAAAGGGCATGTGTGAAAATAAATGCTGTTTTCAGTAACTTTGGAGTTTTATGAGATTGGGAAGCAGAAACCAAGGGAGGCAGTGCTTCTGTGATAGATTCCACTCTGCTTGTGGCTAGCTTGCACCTCTCTATGAGGCCATCCATGCACATCTTTCTTTTCAGGCTTTTTTTTTCAGTGAGGTGCCCTTTTAGGCAGAGATTTTCTCCTTTTGTGAATAATGGGATCAACAAAAGATTAGTGGGGTGTTCCTTGAAAGCTAACAAGTCAGCCAGCAGAGTGCATGCGTATATGTAAGTAAAGATAATACTTTGTCTTCCATAGTACCTGTTTCTCAATAATTATGAACATTTTCTCTTCAACTTATGATATTGTTATAAGGAAAATAGAATCAACTGTACGTGATTTTAATAAAAGCACTGTATATCTGCAGAGGGTCAAATAAAACCTGTGAATCCTGCTTTCCTGGCTTGGATATTTTGATAGGGTGTTTAAATCTTTTTATAACGTAAAATAAAAAAAATGAAGTGACTAGTATGGCATTAAAGTTATATCCATTTTCAAATCCTATCTCAAATTCTATGATCTCCATGAGATTATCCGAGCTCCTCAACCTGCTTGAAGCTTTTCTACATTTTGCTGGCTGCTTTTTTTTTTTTTTTAATTTTTTTTTTTGGTAGCTGGATGGTAAGGGGAACACTGCCCTCTATTGAACTGAGCTGACTGGCCAGCCTAGACTTTCCTGAAAACACTGGCTGGCTTTGTATTCTAACAAACTATATACATTTCCCATTTTCTGCATGAGAATGAGTTTTTAAAATTTATAGTTGAACTTGGGATGGCCTTTCAAAAATTTTAAATAAATGTTGTAAGTGTCAGCTTCATAATAAGAGAGAATGAGGTTTTAAAATTTGATTATATTTAAGGTACCCCAAATGTTTATTTAGAATAAAAATGTGTTTTAATTTTTATCAAACTATATTACTAAATGCTTGGAAATGAGTGACTACCCTCTGCCCTCAAAGAATTCTAGTAAAACAGCATTACATTATAAATACCTGGAATACATGGGAAAATAAGAAAAAGAAAATCAGTGACCACAGTCAAACTCTTAATTCCAATACTTAGGCCTTATGCTGTTTCTAACGGTTCCCACTGCAGAACTGTGGCACAAAAGGAAGGGAAACATATAGAGAGACAATATAGACTTTCCTTTGAGTGAACAATTTAATTACTGAAATTACTAAGCTAAATATTTAAGCTGTATGAAAAAGGTTTATTGCTTTTATATGCACTGACAACATGACTGCTAAAACTGTTTCATCCCATAATGCTTAGCCTTATTAAATAGTATTAAGAATAAAGAAAGAATTCACTTGAATTATTTAACAGATAGTCTCTGATACTGAGTTGTTAGCATTTTTTCTTGAAATCTTCTGATTATTTTTGAATATTTCAATGTTTGCTTTAGTATCATGTTATTATCGAGTCATCTGTTACAGGCCTTCTGCAGGGATACCTCTCAGGAACAGGTTAAATGATGCTTTCTTGGAAACATTATTTCAGGTGGGATTTGTAACACTTGCTCTTTTGCTCCAGTCTAATAGTCAAATGTTTAATAGTTTCATTGACCTACTGAGATACTACTAGAGACTCATTTACAGCTCACAAATTCAGTAGGAATTCTTAGAGATGACAGCATAGTTGCATAGTAGATCCAAAAGAGTCCACTCACTTGCTGATGACCATAAAATGAAGTGGAAATGGCTTCCAGTGAACAGCAGATGTAAGCCAGGGCTAGAGCTGGTATTTGTAAAAAATGTGTGCCCATAAAACTGTCATAAAAATAAAATTTCCTCTGGTTAAAAACAGAAAAACCTCAAAAAAAATCTTTTCAGGTAAGTCAAACTTATCTGACTCTCTGACTTATGTGGTGGACATTTTTTTTTTTTGCACTTTTCACCTGCATAAGCAGTAGCTAGGTATTTGGATAGGCAGTAGAGCAGAAGTATTTATTTCTGAAAAGAATTACATTAAAGAACGGCTTAGAAGCTGAAATGATTTTCTACTTTCTCTTTCCTATCTAAATATTTATGCAGTCGCTCTTCCTTCTGCCAGGCACACGGTGTTGGATATCAGCCTACTACCATGGATAATATCAGGATTGCACACTTCTTTCTGCATGTCATGCTTTTATAGGGCATTGACTCTGGAAATAATCACTGACAATTACCACTGTTAGTTACATAGTATGACAGAGACCCTTAGACTATTATCCTTCCATGGCATTTTCATTACAAATCCCATTAAAATGTGACTTATTGTCTCAAGCACCCCATATATTATCCAGAATCACTGTTCAAGGCTGATATTATGAACCACATCATACCTTTCTGTTTTGATCTATCAAACAAAACTCAGGTTTTCCTCTCCAAAAGCTGTGGATATGTCATAATAAAAGAATGCCTATTGAGTCTTTTAAAGAAACTAAACTGTTATGTGAGATGGCCTTTAATGGGGGCTCTGTGCCATTCATTTATTTTATTTTTGGCATCAACCAGCACAGTTGCATTCTGTAAGGGCTTTTCCCTGGGTCTAAGCATAGCTGTAGAAGGTAAACTGTTTCAGAACAGGGGCTACATCTTTTGAAGGTATGTTTAAGTTGATAATATTTAATATCCATGGATACAAAGTATTAAGTGGTAATGAATAGAATGAAGATGACTTTAGGCTTTGTTTAATTCTCATTTATTCTGAGAATCACAGTGCCAATATTTTCCATCCTGAAGTTCCCATTGCATCGTAGATAATTTCATTGCTGTCTCAGAATTTATCCCTCTGTCGTGGGTTAGTTCCTGCATATGTGTCTAATGGGCCACCAGGATTGATTTCTTTAGACAGGACAGAAATCAGGAGGGACATACCTAGAAAAGAACTTTGTAAAGTGCTGGATTTTTTCTCTTCAGGATACTGGGGCTCAGAGTGCTGCAAATAAGCGGGCCGGGGGAGTGTCCCGGTTTCCACCCATGTTAGTTCCTGCTTATTAATTGGTAGATGATGAGGAGTCTGGCTCTTGGCCAAAAACCTGTGTGTGATTTTTTCAGGCTTGACCATAGGAAATCACAAAGGCTTTGCCGCCCTCCCCACAGCAGACTTGGTGCACAGCCAGTGCATAGTGGTCTTTGAGGAGAGTTATAGTCAAGGTCTCAGCTCCCTGACCAGCCATGCTCTCATGCATACCTGCATTCCTAGTCCAGCTACCTCCATTCAGAGACCTCTCATATTAGTCCATTTCTGTTGCTTATAACAAAATACCTGGAACTGGGTAATTTATAAGAAAACACAATTTACTGCTTACAGTTTCAGAGGCTGGTAATCCAGAGTCAGGGAACATATCTGGTGAAGGCTTTCTTTGGTGGTGACTTCCGTGATGGCAGGTACCACAGTGCAAAATGGTGGAGCAGAGAGACAGAGAGTTCCTCATGCCCTCTCCTTTTAAAGCCTTCAGAACCACACCGTTGACCACCATTATTAATCCATTCACTATGGCATGGTCCTACGATCTAGTCATCTCTTCAAGGCTACACTTTTCTATTACCATAATAGGACTTCCCACCTTCTTTACACTGTCACAATGGGGACTAAGTTTTAGAGGGACTAAGTTTTCAACCCATAGCATCTCTTTATTGGGTAGCCTTGGCAGAAGTTTTCCTCAGGTGCCTCTACTGAGACCTCCTTATCTGAGGAAGGGGAAGTCTCAAGGACACTTTTTCTCCACCCTGATCTGGTACTCTGTACCTTTCCATTCCTGGCCCTTCCCTCTCTCTCTCCTCCCAGGCCCCTGGGTCCATAAAACTGCAAAAGCCTTTCGTTTGAGACTCCCTTGGCAGTGAGATGATTCTGCACATCCACACACATCCACCTGACCCTTGTCCGGCATGATCCATGGGGAAAAATGAACATGAGGGAGCTGGCACTTTTTCTTATTGGATCTCTTGCTTGTACTGTCACAGTAACTGATCGAAGTGTGACTTTTGCTTTCATTTTGGCTTTTTGTTTTAATTGACAACTCCATCATCTGGCACCTCAGCCCAACTCAATTCAGGTCTTGACAGTTGATATTGCTTTCGTGTAGAGTAATATCACCTCACTCTAATTTTATATATGAATTTTAAACATCAGAATTCAAACTGGAAATGTAATCATTGACACACACCTTGGAGTAGTACTCATATTCAAAGAGGGGGAAACCATTCTTGACTTTACTAGGACAACTCACTTTCTAGGTAAAGCCGAGCCCAACTGTGGTGGGTAAGACTCCCTGCTGAGCTGTCTTTCTTCATCTGTGTGCTGTAGTCTACCTTACCTTCTATGTGGATAGAAATTTTAACAAATAATATTTCTAATTAAGCAATAATTAATTTATCGAATAAATCTTTGTGCCACATACTGTATTGAAAATACAGTGATTATAAAACCTCACAAGTTTTGTATGAAATATTGGAGCAAATACAGGTGGGTAATGAATAAAAGCAGATGAGTATAACATTATATTTGCAGGAGATGAGTTCTTTACAATAGCAGTTTGCTGACTAGTGGTTGGAACATATAGGTGGAAGACTGCTGGTGGCTGGCAAAATTTCGGTGGCATCAGGATCCTGGCCAAGTAGAATGGGGCTCAGGGAATGATACAAATACCATTATGTAAGTGGATCAGTCATATAAATGGAAACAGTATGGCAGGTGTCAGGGAAGAGTGGGAAGGTCCTTGTGATGCAGAGAACTATTGCTATATTAATGAATTAACCAGGTTAATCTCATTAACAGACTTTAAACCTAAAGTTTCCATCCCATATGTATAACCAAAGTCTGGTAGGCAAGGCAGTGAGATTGCTGATTTATCTACCGCCCTGGTGAGGACTGGCTTATGAACTGGACCAGGATGAGGACATCTAGCTGTACAGACTAGTAAGTGGGAAGAAGGTTGAGCAGGTACTGAGCGATCACTTATGACGGGCTAATTTGTTGAATAAAGAGGGTATAGACTTAAATATACTTAAATACAAGGACTCCTGTTTCCTGCTTTGAGGTAGAAAGTTGCAAAAGACTGTCACTCTCACTATAAGAATGAGAACAGACCAATACACTCTAACAACAAGAGCTGAAGAAACACAGTGAATGAAGATCTAGGAAGGGATAAGCCATTCCTAGTAAAGAAGGACCTACGGCTGCTCTCATCGCAGGGTAAATGGCAGAGGAAGTACCAGCTGAGATCAAACTGGGTAAGAATAGACCAGAAGAACTTTTAATAAACATTTAACAAAGTACATGAGTTAGTTTGTTGGATTATACCACAAGGAGCCCCGTCAGAGAAAAAGCCCACACCTTTTGCTCCTCCAATTTTTGCTCACTGAGAGTCCAGAGGCAGCATGCTGAAGGCTGGGGCAGGGCAGGATTGCTGGGAGAAATCCCTCTGGCACACAAGGAATTTACTGACTGCAAGGAAGTGGCCCACTGATGTCTAGGGGAAGGATAGTAGGCTGGAGAGAGATCTTCATGGCTTGAGACAGGAGAGCAAAGGAAACTCCACAGACATCTTTAAAGCTGGGAGATGGGGTATAAAGCATCGAGAGACCTACAGAGAATTGCTGTGTTCAAATCACGATTCCTGATTCCGACAGGAGAGCAAAGGAAACTCCACAGACATCTTTAAAGCTGGGAGATGGGGTATAAAGCATAGAGAGACCTACAGAGAATTGCTGTGTTCAAATCACGATTCCTGATTCTGCCATTCAAATATTTGAATCTATTGGTGACTAGAATTTAAATGAAGCTAAAACAGATTCAGACCCAGTTCAATTACAGATTAGATTGACTCAGCCCATAGCAGGCATAGCATCACCGTTTTGCATTTTGTTGATTAAAGCCAGTGAACAAGGCCAGTGCAGAGTCAAGGGTAAGATAGTCTCCATCTCTTGATGTGAGGAGTAACATGCATGTTGAATAGAAAAAGCAAACTCATTTTCCCACTATAATTTTGCAACACACTTCTAACACCAGGTGTGTGGGGATTTCTTCTCACCAGCAAGCAAGCAATCAATTCTCCAGTGGACACCAGCTGGGCATCCTCTAATTCACTTCAGTTTTGTATCTATCTACCTGGAGATAGCATTGAATCACATAGGTTGAGCACCCAGTCCCCAAGACCGTTCTACACTTCCAATGTCAATTGCAAGTCCCAGGTTATTTTACCTGTGCTTCTGATCAACAAGCAATAAATTGCAATTCTCATAACCTCCTCCTCAGGTTTGATTAATTTGCTAGAGTAGCTCACAGAACTCCCGGAACCAGCTTATTACAAAGGATACTTTAAAGGATACAAATAAACAGCTAGATGAAGACATACATAGAGAGAGGTCCCAAATGCAGGAGCTTCTGTCCCTGTGGAGTTGGGGTGTGCCATCCCCCCAGCACATGGATGTGTAGGCACCCATGTGTTTGGCTCTCTGCAAGCTCTTCAAACCCTGTCCTATTGGGTTTTTATGCAGGCTTCATTACATAGTTATGATTGATTAAATCACTGGCCATTAGTGATCAACTTAACCTTCAGTCCCTCTTTCCTCCCTGGAGGTTGGGGATGGGGCTGAAATTCTCAACCCTCAAGTCCTGCCTTGGTCTTTCCAGTGAGGAGCCCCATCCTGAAGCTACCCAGGGTCTGCCACCCATCAGTCAACTCATTATCACACAAAAAGACCCAATAGGACTTATCTCTTTAAGATTTCAAGGATTTTAGGAGTTGTAAGCCAGGCAAAGACCAAATACATATTTCATAATATCACATGTGTACAGAGAATGGAGGAATTGTTGGGATCCATATTTGTAAATTAGTTATAATATTAAGTAACACATTTATAAATGACCCATGGTTTTAAGAATAAGCCACAGATTTTTAAGAATAGATCAAAAGAAATTAGGAAATATTATAAATAGAATGATAATGAAAATACAACCTATGAAAATTTGTGAAATGCAGATAATATAGTGCTTAGAGGAAAATTTATAATGTTAAGTGCTTATATTAGAAAAGACAAAAGGTTTAAAATTAAAGATATGTTCAATTTAATAAAGTAGAAAAACAAGGCAAGGTAAATCTAAAGTAAGAAGAAGAAAGTAATTAGTAAGGATCGGAAATCAATAAATTACAAAATGGACAAACAATAGAGAAAATCAACAAAGCAGCAAAGCCAGAAGCTAATTCTTCAAAAAGATTAAGAAAATCGATAAAACCCTAGCAAGATAGCTCAAGGAAAAAAGAGTTAAAAAAAACCCTACAAATTATCAACACCAGGAAAGAAAAATGGGAGATCACCAAAAGGATAATGAAGCAGTATTATAAACAACTTTATGCTTGATATTTGACCATTTAGATAAAACGAATGAATTCTTAGATAGACACACATTATCAAAGCTGATACAAGAAGAAACAATATGAAAATAGCCCTATGTCAATGAAAGAAACTGAACTGGTAATCAATCACAAGAAAACTCTAGCACTATATATCTTCACAAACTTTTTTTACACTATAGACAATGAGAGAACACTTCCTAACTTGTATTTTGAGCATGTCCCTGATACTAAAACCTGAAAAGGACATTTTTATTTGTGTTTATTTATTTATTTTTAACATTTATTTGTACATATTTGTGGGGTGCGGTGTGTTTCAATACATGCATGTACTGCACAATAATTTTTAGAATTAAAAAAATACAGATGAATATCTCATGAACATAGACGCAGAAATTTTTAGTAGAATATTAGCAAATAAAATCCAACAATATGTAAAAAGTATAATATATTCTATTAAAACAAGTTATTACATCATGAAATCAAGGTAAATATAATTGCATAATTGTAAACTAATCTCAAAATTATTACAATAACAAAACATCTTCATGATGATAGAAATGACTATCAGTTATCAGAATTATAAAATCAGTTGCTGGGTGAGACTTTAATTTGTTAGTTAAGTTAGGCCTTTGCCTTAAGAATGTTTAAACAGTTTAAATAGAGTTACTGATAAAGTTTCTTTCTTTCTCTTTCTTTGTTTCTTTGTTTCTTTCTTTCTTTGTTTCTTTGTTTCTTTCTTTCTTTCTTTGATCCATCATTAAAGTAGCTACTCAAAATATATCTTCTCTTTGCCCCACAGCTTTCCTTTCTCCTTCCTCCCTTTTCCCATTTCTCTGTCTATCCATCTTTCTGTCTGTGTTCATCTGTCTCTCCACCCTTTCATTAATCCATTCACTCTCATTCTCTACCCACCCCTCCATGTTTCCTTACCCCACAAATTTTCTTCTTTTCCTTCTCTTTTGCTTTATATATATTCTGTTCCCAATATCTTTTGCAGCAACCTTGGAGGTTTAATACAGTCTATGCTGTATTTTCTTTTTCTTTCTTCTTTTCTTCCTCTCCTCCTTTCTTCTCCTCCCCCCCCTTCTCTCTCTGCCTCTTCTTTCTGTGGGGATAAGCAGCACCCTGGAATTCTGGTGAGCAAAATTTTCCATCTAATTACATTTCAATTCTCTAAGAGAGATATGTATTATAAAATGGGTGCTGTTTCCTAAGTTAATTAACCACATAAATTTTTTTGAGGGGTCATTTTATGAAACTAATTTTATATGAAAAAGAATTGGGATACCTGCTAATTTTATAGGAAAAAGTTATTTTAGTAAATGACATCTTCTTTTTTTGCTTTTAAGATTTTTCAGTAATAAAAGGAAAGTAAATATTCACTATAAATGAAAAATTTACAGAAATGTATAAAGTAAAAAAGTTAAAATTCTCTATACATTTAAACTAAAGGTATGCTCCATAAGGGTCAATTCACCATTATACCCCCCACTCAGGATATTCACTCAGCACAGTGCCAGACAGAGTAGGCCCTTGAATAAATATGAATTTTGTAAACTGGTACAAATGTATATCGTGTATTGATTATTTTTCAGGAGCTAAAATATATTTCATTTCTATATGGCATTTACATGTCATATAGTTCTCAGTCAATGACTCAATGAACTCATAGTTAATCCAGTTATTCTATGTAATGTGAAAGTCCTTGTTCAATAGAGTAAATGCAATCCAAAGCTTTAGGTTGAATTATTGCAAAAATTTAGGAATACATTCTCAGAAGCAATTGGCTACTGGGAATCCCATTATTCAAACTTCATTCGTTTTATTTTATGTAACAGTATTAAAATTCACTTGCTATCTGACACATGCCAATCATGTTTTCTCTGCATCCTTCATACTACAGGCAATGGTATTTGTACTCTCATTCAGGAACAATATTAGGAGACTTTGAAATCACAGTACCAAATAACTGCTATTCTGTCTAGGGTCAGCTGCCTTCTAATTCAAAATCATATTACTCTGCATACTATCTGTGGCATATTATAATTTAAATTTATTTTGATAACTAGTTCTTTACATTTGAAAACAAGTTGGTACAAGTTGTAAAGTGGTCAGCGTGGAAGAGAATACAATAAAACTAAGTCTAGTGACCCCCACCAGCTGGCCTGTCCTTTCCAGAGGCAAATGCTCTAACAAGGAAAAGCCCTATAGATTCTATATATCAAAATAGGAGATAGAGATTAAAACACACACACACACACACACACACACACTTTTGTACCTCAAGCCTTCTGCTTTCCATATTTTTCATGAGGTGTGGAGAATCCCAGCAAATCTTTGTCAATGAAAACTCATGACATGGAAGGTTTCCTGGCTATTGTCCTGGTGGCCTGTCATTTGATCACCCCTCCTAAGAAGAAGTCACTTCTTCAATTTAAAAAAAATAAATAATTTCCTCCCCAATAACTGTTCTGTTTCATATTACAATGGATAAAAGATGTTCTCAGTGTGGTAGTGACAGATGGGGTGATACAGGTTTGGGACTGGGCAAGTTTATAAAAGCTTTTCTTAAACCAGTGGTTCACAAATGGGAGCAATTTTGTCTTACCGATGTCTGGAAACATTTTTGATTCTCATGACTGGAGGTAGTTCAGTGAATATTCCTGGCATTTAATGGATAAAGTCCAGGGATTCTGCTGAACGTCTGTAAAGCACAGGACAACCCCCCACAACAAAGAATTATCTGACCCAAAATGCAATAGTACTAAGGTTGAGGAACTCCACTTTATTTATTTATTTTTTATTATTTTTATTTTGTCAATATACAATGTAGTTGATTATTGTGTCCCATCACCAAAACCTCCCTCCCTCCTCCCTCTCCCCCCTCCCACCCAGGTGTGTCCCCTCCATTTTCTTGTTGTAAGAACTTCAAAAAA
>NW_007726243.1:1525653-1526118 GCF_000696425.1 Galeopterus variegatus
GCGGGAGCGCCGCCATGCTCCCAAGCGGCGCACTGTAGCAGTGCGCCACTGGGCCGGCCCGCAAAGTACATATTTTAATCATTTTATTATACTACTAGGTGTTTCTATGTCTACTTTGGTAACTAATACAATGTCCTGATTGGAATAGCCATTGCACATAGAATTTTATGCATTGATGTTTTGATTTTTAAAAGATCTTTTACATTCCATGATTGTATAAAAATATTTACTGAAGGGCCGGCCCGGTGGCGCACTGCTACAGTGCGCCACTTAGGAAGTGCGGCGGCGCTCCCGCCAAGGGTTCGGATCCCACATACAGACAGGCCACTCATTGGCTGAGCGAGATGCGGGAGCAACACCGAGGGTTGCGATCCCGTTGCCGGTCCCGGTCTGGTATGGGCGCGACACTGAGGGTTGCAATCCGTTGCCGGTCACAAAAAAAAGGGAAAAAAAAAAAAAAAAAAA
>NW_007726243.1:1526130-1544992 GCF_000696425.1 Galeopterus variegatus
TGAGGGTTGCGATCCCGTTGCCGGTCCCGGTCCGGTATGGGTGCGACACTGAGGGTTGCGATCCATTGCCGGTCACAAAAAAAAGGGAAAAAAAAAAAAAAAAGATCTTTTACACTTTTTCACCTTTACTTATAGCTGATGTTGGGGAGAATGGAGACCATAGGTTAAGATAATTTTCTCTTTACCCTCGTATTTATCCATTAGCTTCCCTCTGATTTCCCTCCCTCAGTATTCCTGCATTTATCCATTCAATCTAATCTACCCCATGCAGCAACAGCAGGCTTTCTAGGAAAAATATCTGATTGTGTCACTACTTAGAAGTGTTTAATGGATCACCTATAACTTCAAACACAAGATACTCCATGATTCATTCCCTACTTTATTATGTAATTTATCTCCTGCCAATCCACCACAGACTCTGCTCCAGCCATCCTGCAATTTGTAATTCCCCAGTGACATCATGCAGCTTCATGTGTGTGTGAACATTTTCATATTCTTTGAATTACCTCTCCAGACTTCCCCTTGCCTCCTTCCCCTTCCCCAGCCTGGCCCTCATTTATTTGATTCTTTAAAACTCCCTTCAAGAATATCTCTTCTGAGCTCCCCAAACACCTGGTATGTAGTTCTATCACGGCCCTATTACAGTAATTGATAATTGACTTCACTTTCCTACTATGCTATATGCTATTTGATAGAAGGGGCCATTTCTTATGTGTCTTTATTTTCCTAATGCTTAGTTCAGTTTGTGTCATATGATAGGAGGCTAATAAAGTTGATTAAGCATAATAGTATTGAAAGAATTTGGGGACCGAGCAGATATGGAAAGTAAAGGAGAGAGAAGAGGGAAAGATGGCTCCAAGATATCTCCTTTGGGTAACTGGGAAGATTTTTAAGTGAAACAGGACATTTAGGAGAAAGATTTGAATCTGCTGGGGAAAAGGGAAGTTGGTACATTTGTTTTGCTCATGTGACATGTTGAAAATAATAAGATTACCATAGAATAGTAATCTCCAACCAGCTATATACATTATGTGTCTAGCAGAGAAATAGAAATTCTGGTTTCATGGACAAAAAAATTAAAAGTTCTGTTATCCTTTGTAATTGTAAAATAGATAGATCTCAAGTTCCTCTTCAATGCCTGTATTTATGAAAATGAAGGGAAAGAATGGGCTGACTTCCTTGCTCAAACTCCAGGTTTTCCTCCATTACCTTTTTGATATTGCTCAGGCAGAAGCAGAAATTGACCCTAAACTTTATGAGCAACTGATCTGCAGCAAGTGAGTAAACTTTATGAGCTTGGTTGAAATGGAATGCTATGTACAAACGGAATGTGTTTTGGAAGCTAAACGGCTCTTAATAACACTGTGTAAATATCATTCATTGAATTAGCAGACAAGGAGTAGTTTGCTTTAGGATGCTTATGCCTTTGGCTTAATATTTAATAATATTATTTAAACAGAAAAAATTTGTTTATGCATGTGGGCTTTGTGTTCTCAAAGTCTAGGCTGTGGGCACCCAGTCTAGGTCGGAAACAAAGAGAAGAGTCCTGTGAGGAATAAACTCAGTTTGTCAGAATTATAAAGATAAAACACAAGTGTAGCTAGGATATGGCTATATAACCATTTTGCTCTGTCTGGAATGGACCAGTCTGGTTACTTCACTATTATTTTATCTCCTGCATACATGCATATCTCTTGGCAACATTACGGCAAATGATTTCTAATTCTGCAGGATTTTGAACATATAGAGTGCATCTCTAATTCTTGGGCAGAGGGGCTAGTTAGTAGAGCTTAGAATTCTCTTAATGGAAAACTTACTGTGAATGCAGTTTGATTATAAAATGGTGAGCTCTTGGCTAGGAAATAAGACTCTGTCAAGGCAAGTGCTGGATGGCCACAAAATTCTTACCCTTCCAGGCCTCCCTGGGGATATCTCAGTGAACAATGAAATATGAGCATTCTGAAATAGGGAATGTGTCTGTTATGGACTGAATTGTATCCCCTCCCCCAAATTTATATGTTGAAGTGCTAACCCTCAAATTTGGCCATATTTGGGGATAGAGTCTTTACAGAGGTAATTAAATTAAAATGAGGTCATTAGGGTGTGCTCTAATCCAATATGACTGGCATTCCTATAAGAAGACGAAATTTGGTCACAGACACACACAGGGAAGAAATGTGAAGATACAGGGAGAAGGCAGCCATCTAGAAACCAAGGAGAGAGGCCTGGATCAAATCCTTCTTCAGACCCTCAGAAGACACCAATCCTGCTGATACCATATCTTGGACTTCCAGCCTTCGGAACTGTGAGAAAATAAATTTCTGTAGTTTAAGCCATATAACAAAGTCTGTAGTACTTTGTTACGGCAACACTAGCAAACTAATACCGTATCTTCTCATCTTCATAAACTTAGGTCTTAGTTCATGTATGACCTAGGCTACAGCAAGTTCTCAGTAAGCGTTTTGGAACCAAAGGAGTAGAAAAGAGGTAGCACAACTTGTACGAATATGCATAATACACAAACTATTATACATTTAAAAAATTTGTCAATCAACCAAAGCTGTTACCACAGCTTTATATGTTGGGTCTTGTAGTGGATGCTGTGTATGGCTGTACTCAGAAAGCTGGGCATCGGCTCTGCCCTTGAAGAGCTCCTCTCCTGGGTTTGTTCATTCTGCAAAAGGTCTCACGTTAGCCATATCTGCACAGGGGCTCCTCCTGCTTCACTTCTTGTCTCATTTGTACCAATAGTGGCACTTTTTTATTTCTTTTTGAGGAGGAAGGGCATCAATCATTTAAAGATCCTCCTAAACACATGCATTTCAAGTTGTCCTGCCAGTCGGTAGGGGAGTAGGCTGGCATAATCAGGGGTTGCATAAAATACCCAAGGCTGAGTTTAAATAGACCAATTATCTCTTCTCACATTGAGAGCTGGTAAGTGTTCTCTAGCCATCTGAGGATACCCCAACAATTCAGTCTTGCTTTCTGGGAAATGAGAATTATTCTTCATTGCAGCATTTTCTATGTAGCATACATTTTGTTGACTCTTTATAGCTGCTCTTTCATCCAATTCTTACAACAACTCTAAGCAGTGAATATAATTGTCTTAGCCATTTTACAGACGAGGAGATTGAGGAACACAGAGGTTAAGATCATTTGACTAATCAGTGTGAAAGCCAAGATAAGGAGACAGTTTAGCCTCCCTGTCTGCAAAGCCCGAGTCCCTTCGCTCTGCCATATTACCTCCCTGTTTCTATTATTGTTCCTTCTTTGATCCACTAGCCCCTCTTCTTTTCTTATGACTGTGGTATGGGTAGTGGGTGAAAGTTGGGAGGACTCTGAACTTCTTAATGGCTATACAATTTCCTGACCTTGCTTCTTTTCTCACTTTGTTTTTTGTGACTTTGATTCTTCCCCTAAGCATATTCGCTGAAGGGAGTTCTCTGCTCCATGTCCTGCTACCGTGTGTCCTGTACTGCCACTTCTCCCTGCTCCTGTTCCAGGCCTCCTCTTAAAAAGGAGTTTAGCATTTTCTACTTCATCATCATCCTCTTCCTTTTCTTGTATGCTCTGCATTTCCTTCCCTGCATTGCCTGATGCTACACTCTGTTTACATTCCCTGGACTTGCCTTCCCTCTAACGTGGGACTTAGCTCACCTGAGAAGCCTGGGCACTGGATAACTGGTTTCATGTACTCTTCTAATCCCACATATTTCACTTGTTATCATTATAAGTAAACAGAAGCTTGTGTTTTGCTTAGGAAGCTTCCCTCTTTAAGTGAAAAAGACCTACCTTGTGAGAGCACCAGCCAGGAAAATTATCTTCTCAACACAAAACAAAATTTTCATGGTGTTCCCACATTTTCTTATTTTCAAGAGACCCTATGGTTGATAGATATCTAATCCACAGAAGTTTAACCCAGCATGCTTTTAGTCCTGAATTTTATAATTTGTGTTCCAAGGAGCATCAACTGTGTAGGAATCTCCTTAAAAATTAAAATCACAGTAACATTTCTCCTTTGCCAGTGACAGAATATCGGAGGTGGGAGGAGCCAGTCACAGGCCTCTGTGTGCTCCTTGTGGCATCCTCTCTGTCCCTCACTCCTGACCACATTTCCCATCTCTGCACCACAAAGGGCCCAAGAGGCCCATTGAAGGTGACCACAATTATGCCTAATAATCTATCTTCCTCTAAGATGTCATCCTGCTCTGCAGCCTCGCTTTCCTCAGTCACTGCAGGAATCCCAAACTTCCCAGCTCATCTCCCATCCCCACTGCCCTTATTCTCACATGGGCAATGTGGCAATGCACATGCTCTGATGAGTCACAGTCTCCCTCCCTTCCCAGCAATTCTGCCATACATTCTGCAACTCATGGTATTTGTATAAATCAGGAGAGGCTAGGTTTTACCGTGGTGGCAAATCAACCACCCAGCCCCCACCACCTCACCCCCAGTATCCCAAAATACCACTGGCCCTTGCAAAATAAAGGTTTGCTTTTCACTTGTACATTATGTTCAACATTGGTTTGAGGGAGTCTGTTCTACTTAGTTACCCAGAGAAGAAGCTGACAGAGTCTCCACAATTTTCTGTCAAAAACACCAGGAAATGAGACCTTCAGTGTGGCCTCAATGGAACAAGTGTGAAATAGGAGAATAGCACATGGGCTTTTTGACTGTCTCAGACTAGAAGTGACACACATCACTTCTCACACTTCTTTGCCAGAAATATTCAGATGACCCTGCCTAAATATAAGGGGTTGGGGAATCCTGTCTTCTGTGTGGCTGAAGTGACAGGGAAATGATGTTGATGATCATTAGATGTCTGTCTCCGTTTGTGACTAAAAAATCCCCTATCTTCAATCTCTTCTCTTACACTTCCTTTCAAATTCTTGTTCTAATCAAATTTGGCTCTTCCTAAGGATGCTGCTTCCCCTACAGCCCACAAATTGTGGCTCCTTTTCCTTCAACACCCCATGTGCTCCTGGGCTTGTAGACAGGAGAGTGTGTCCTGTGCTTGCTATTTTCTTCCAGAATCAATGTTATCCCTTTATTTCCTCACTCCCCTACCCCACCCTGGCAAATCTCACTGCCCCACAAAATATCCTCAGTTCCTTTAAAGCACATGCCGTCTGACTGGACTACCTGATACCCTTCCTGGCTACAGCCATCTGTCACTGTGGTCAGTTCCTCCCTCCCTGTCCACCCACACATTATGGAAGATTTTAGCACTTATTATATTTTGGCTCATAAAGCACATGCCGTCTGACTGGACTACCTGATACCCTTCCTGGCTACAGCCATCTGTCACTCTGGTCAGTTCCTCCCTCCCTGTCCACCCACACATTATGGAAGATTTTAGCACTTATTATATTTTGGCTCACTACATTTTTCTCCTTCATGGCTCCTATCATCAGTTTAGTGATGTCAGTATCCACAGATACAATTCATCCTATATGTCGTTCTTGACTTCTTCATCTTAAAATGTTTTGTGTTGTTACTCACCTCTGACACCCATACTCTTGCTCACACTCTAGAACTTTCCTTCCTAAACCTCAATGTCTAGCATCTCATTTACTGGCTGTCATTTTTCATTTTTTCATCCTCACCCACTTGTTATGGACTGAATTATGCTCCCCCTACCCTCCAAAATTCATATGTTGAAGTCCTAACCCCCAGTAGCTCAGAATGTGACTCTTTGGACATAGAGTCTTTAAATAAGTAATTGGGTTAAAATGAGGCCATTAGGATGAGCCCTAATTCAATATGACTGTTGTCCTTAAGAGGAGATTGGACACAGAAGGAAGACCACATGAAGATACTGAAAGTAGATGCCATTTACAAGCCAAAGAGGGAGAGAGGCCTTAGAAGAAACCAACCCTGCTGGCACCTTGATCTTGGACTTCCAGCCTCCAAAGTTGTGAGAAAATAAATTTCCATTGCTTCAGCCACCTAGTCTACTTTGTTATGGCAGCCCTAGCAAACTAATATATTCCTCTCGCATTCTTGCATCATCCGTCAGCTCTTATTTTCAGCTCACATTTCAGGGTTTAACACAATAATCATGGTCTTCTATACCTCTTTGATTTTATGGCCCCTAGTTTCTCTGTTATATGTCATAATTCTTGCCTGGCAAAACTTGCACCCTGGTTGTATCCAGCTCTTCACTTGGATAAGGCCTCTGGCCAAGCAGCTAAGCATGGCTAAAGGAAAACAACCCCTCTGCAGTCCATGCTGTGTTCTCTCATTTTCAACATTTCTCTAGTCGTTCACTTTCCTCTTTTCTGTGAAGACTGGTTTATACCATCCTCTTGGTCCTCAGACTACCAATCCCCTCAATACTCTCAGCCAATGATTTGCTCCTTTTGGGAGCAAAACAGAAGGAATCAAAAGACTGCATGATCCTCTCTCAACTAAATCTACCAACTTTCCTGCTTCTGTACCCACACGCTCTGCCATATTGTCTGTGAAAACAGATGAATCGTCCACATATCTAGCTAAAGCAACCTTGTGCTCTGGACACTTACTTAAGTTGTTCCTGCAGTTTCCCCTGCCACTGCTCTGGATCATTGTCCCCGCTTTCTGTGGGATCATTTTTATCAGCATACCCATAGTCCCTAACCCTTCATTAGAATAGACTCTGTGTGCTGAAGTTACAAACCCCTGTGAAAACAGATGAATCGTCCACATATCTAGCTAAAGCAACCTTGTGCTCTGGACACTTACCTAAGTTGTTCCTGCAGTTGTGCCTGCCACTGCTCTGGATCATTGTCCCCGCTTTCTGTGGGATCATTTTTATCAGCATACCCATAATAGACTCTGTGTGCTGAAGTTACAAATCCTGAAATCTTAATGTACTCAACAATGATTCATTTCTTGCTCATACAACATCAAGTGTGTGCTGGTTGACTCTTCAGGGCAGTTCTCCTCCATGAGAGTGATGCAGGCATTCTGGTTCCTCCAACTTGTGAGGTCCCCATCTCAACACATAACTCCTAGTGTCCCTGTGGGACAGGAGAAGAGGGGAAGGTGACATACATGTAGTTTGGAAAAGAGAACAATGNGAATTATTCTTCATTGCAGCATTTTCTATGTAGCATACATTTTGTTGACTCTTTATAGCTGCTCTTTCATCCAATTCTTACAACAACTCTAAGCAGTGAATATAATTGTCTTAGCCATTTTACAGACGAGGAGATTGAGGAACACAGAGGTTAAGATCATTTGACTAATCAGTGTGAAAGCCAAGATAAGGAGACAGTTTAGCCTCCCTGTCTGCAAAGCCCGAGTCCCTTCGCTCTGCCATATTACCTCCCTGTTTCTATTATTGTTCCTTCTTTGATCCACTAGCCCCTCTTCTTTTCTTATGACTGTGGTATGGGTAGTGGGTGAAAGTTGGGAGGACTCTGAACTTCTTAATGGCTATACAATTTCCTGACCTTGCTTCTTTTCTCACTTTGTTTTTTGTGACTTTGATTCTTCCCCTAAGCATATTCGCTGAAGGGAGTTCTCTGCTCCATGTCCTGCTACCGTGTGTCCTGTACTGCCACTTCTCCCTGCTCCTGTTCCAGGCCTCCTCTTAAAAAGGAGTTTAGCATTTTCTACTTCATCATCATCCTCTTCCTTTTCTTGTATGCTCTGCATTTCCTTCCCTGCATTGCCTGATGCTACACTCTGTTTACATTCCCTGGACTTGCCTTCCCTCTAACGTGGGACTTAGCTCACCTGAGAAGCCTGGGCACTGGATAACTGGTTTCATGTACTCTTCTAATCCCACATATTTCACTTGTTATCATTATAAGTAAACAGAAGCTTGTGTTTTGCTTAGGAAGCTTCCCTCTTTAAGTGAAAAAGACCTACCTTGTGAGAGCACCAGCCAGGAAAATTATCTTCTCAACACAAAACAAAATTTTCATGGTGTTCCCACATTTTCTTATTTTCAAGAGACCCTATGGTTGATAGATATCTAATCCACAGAAGTTTAACCCAGCATGCTTTTAGTCCTGAATTTTATAATTTGTGTTCCAAGGAGCATCAACTGTGTAGGAATCTCCTTAAAAATTAAAATCACAGTAACATTTCTCCTTTGCCAGTGACAGAATATCGGAGGTGGGAGGAGCCAGTCACAGGCCTCTGTGTGCTCCTTGTGGCATCCTCTCTGTCCCTCACTCCTGACCACATTTCCCATCTCTGCACCACAAAGGGCCCAAGAGGCCCATTGAAGGTGACCACAATTATGCCTAATAATCTATCTTCCTCTAAGATGTCATCCTGCTCTGCAGCCTCGCTTTCCTCAGTCACTGCAGGAATCCCAAACTTCCCAGCTCATCTCCCATCCCCACTGCCCTTATTCTCACATGGGCAATGTGGCAATGCACATGCTCTGATGAGTCACAGTCTCCCTCCCTTCCCAGCAATTCTGCCATACATTCTGCAACTCATGGTATTTGTATAAATCAGGAGAGGCTAGGTTTTACCGTGGTGGCAAATCAACCACCCAGCCCCCACCACCTCACCCCCAGTATCCCAAAATACCACTGGCCCTTGCAAAATAAAGGTTTGCTTTTCACTTGTACATTATGTTCAACATTGGTTTGAGGGAGTCTGTTCTACTTAGTTACCCAGAGAAGAAGCTGACAGAGTCTCCACAATTTTCTGTCAAAAACACCAGGAAATGAGACCTTCAGTGTGGCCTCAATGGAACAAGTGTGAAATAGGAGAATAGCACATGGGCTTTTTGACTGTCTCAGACTAGAAGTGACACACATCACTTCTCACACTTCTTTGCCAGAAATATTCAGATGACCCTGCCTAAATATAAGGGGTTGGGGAATCCTGTCTTCTGTGTGGCTGAAGTGACAGGGAAATGATGTTGATGATCATTAGATGTCTGTCTCCGTTTGTGACTAAAAAATCCCCTATCTTCAATCTCTTCTCTTACACTTCCTTTCAAATTCTTGTTCTAATCAAATTTGGCTCTTCCTAAGGATGCTGCTTCCCCTACAGCCCACAAATTGTGGCTCCTTTTCCTTCAACACCCCATGTGCTCCTGGGCTTGTAGACAGGAGAGTGTGTCCTGTGCTTGCTATTTTCTTCCAGAATCAATGTTATCCCTTTATTTCCTCACTCCCCTACCCCACCCTGGCAAATCTCACTGCCCCACAAAATATCCTCAGTTCCTTTAAAGCACATGCCGTCTGACTGGACTACCTGATACCCTTCCTGGCTACAGCCATCTGTCACTCTGGTCAGTTCCTCCCTCCCTGTCCACCCACACATTATGGAAGATTTTAGCACTTATTATATTTTGGCTCACTACATTTTTCTCCTTCATGGCTCCTATCATCAGTTTAGTGATGTCAGTATCCACAGATACAATTCATCCTATATGTCGTTCTTGACTTCTTCATCTTAAAATGTTTTGTGTTGTTACTCACCTCTGACACCCATACTCTTGCTCACACTCTAGAACTTTCCTTCCTAAACCTCAATGTCTAGCATCTCATTTACTGGCTGTCATTTTTCATTTTTTCATCCTCACCCACTTGTTATGGACTGAATTATGCTCCCCCTACCCTCCAAAATTCATATGTTGAAGTCCTAACCCCCAGTAGCTCAGAATGTGACTCTTTGGACATAGAGTCTTTAAATAAGTAATTGGGTTAAAATGAGGCCATTAGGATGAGCCCTAATTCAATATGACTGTTGTCCTTAAGAGGAGATTGGACACAGAAGGAAGACCACATGAAGATACTGAAAGTAGATGCCATTTACAAGCCAAAGAGGGAGAGAGGCCTTAGAAGAAACCAACCCTGCTGGCACCTTGATCTTGGACTTCCAGCCTCCAAAGTTGTGAGAAAATAAATTTCCATTGCTTCAGCCACCTAGTCTACTTTGTTATGGCAGCCCTAGCAAACTAATATATTCCTCTCGCATTCTTGCATCATCCGTCAGCTCTTATTTTCAGCTCACATTTCAGGGTTTAACACAATAATCATGGTCTTCTATACCTCTTTGATTTTATGGCCCCTAGTTTCTCTGTTATATGTCATAATTCTTGCCTGGCAAAACTTGCACCCTGGTTGTATCCAGCTCTTCACTTGGATAAGGCCTCTGGCCAAGCAGCTAAGCATGGCTAAAGGAAAACAACCCCTCTGCAGTCCATGCTGTGTTCTCTCATTTTCAACATTTCTCTAGTCGTTCACTTTCCTCTTTTCTGTGAAGACTGGTTTATACCATCCTCTTGGTCCTCAGACTACCAATCCCCTCAATACTCTCAGCCAATGATTTGCTCCTTTTGGGAGCAAAACAGAAGGAATCAAAAGACTGCATGATCCTCTCTCAACTAAATCTACCAACTTTCCTGCTTCTGTACCCACACGCTCTGCCATATTGTCTGTGAAAACAGATGAATCGTCCACATATCTAGCTAAAGCAACCTTGTGCTCTGGACACTTACCTAAGTTGTTCCTGCAGTTGTGCCTGCCACTGCTCTGGATCATTGTCCCCGCTTTCTGTGGGATCATTTTTATCAGCATACCCATAATAGACTCTGTGTGCTGAAGTTACAAATCCTGAAATCTTAATGTACTCAACAATGATTCATTTCTTGCTCATACAACATCAAGTGTGTGCTGGTTGACTCTTCAGGGCAGTTCTCCTCCATGAGAGTGATGCAGGCATTCTGGTTCCTCCAACTTGTGAGGTCCCCATCTCAACACATAACTCCTAGTGTCCCTGTGGGACAGGAGAAGAGGGGAAGGTGACATACATGTAGTTTGGAAAAGAGAACAATGTTAAAGATTTTTTTTTCTGGGAAAAGTTGCTTTAGACATAAACATTTAAAAATCCAAATTATTTTAATTTTAACTATATTATCAACTTTGTGAGCGTTCACTTACCACTGATAAATAAAATAACGATGATCTCCTTTGCATGGTATGAACATAGTAGTTATGGGATGTTCTCTTTCATTTCATTTGTGTGTGAGTGCATGGGTGTGTGTGTGTGTGTGTGTGTGCATGTGTATGCTTTCTCCATAGAATTCACAGCAGTACATTCATCTTACCTTTAGGAGAGCAAGGGTGATTTCACATAATATGAGTGCAGTTGGTAAGGAGGAATTGTTCATCTAGGTTGTTATTTCTTTCTAATTCTATAGAATCTGGCATAAATTATCTGAATTCATAAATGAAAGGAAGCTATTTGCTGTCCATTATGGTCAGGGTGAAGGCAAGTGAATTTGTTTCTGCGTGTGCCTATCTGCCTGGAGTTTTCCATAGGCATTCATTTCACTTCAGCCTAATCTTCCATTAATGTGTGGGTGGAAGGGAAGAGCGGGAGTGACCAGAGTGTGACAGACGGCTGCAAGAAGGAAGGGTATCAGGTGGTCCATTTAGAAGACATGAGCTAATCTTTGGTTTTAAGAATCCAGCAGCATGTTTACAAACATGTTCTTCAAAACTGACAGAACTAACAAAGAAGAATATATAGTTGTCTCTCGTTGCACAATAAGCCACATGAAAATGTAGTGGCTTAGACATCTAAGTGTATTTAGCTCGTGATTCTGTGGGCCAGTTCTTCTGGTTCCAGTGGTCTGCAGTCAGCTGCCCGCTGATGAGGGAGCCCATCTTCTGAGGTTGGCTGGCTGTAGGCTGGGTGAAGGTGGAGATGACTGAGCCACGTGTCTCGCGTCTTCCTGCAGGGCAGCTCAGGCGTGTTCATATGGAAGTTGGGCAGGACCCCAAGAAAAGGAGTGGAAGAATGCAAGGGTTTTGAACCCAGGACATAGAACTGGTACACTTGCAATTCTGCCACTTCCTGTTGGCCAGACAGGGGACACAGTGTCAGCCCGTATTTGAGGAGTGGGGAAAGCAATCTGAACTCTGGATAGTAAGAGCTGCAAAGTCAAGTGCAAATGGATCTAGAAAAAGGAAGAGAAATAATTTATGGCCATTTTGTAGTCTACCACATAGGACAGACACTGGAGCAGTGCAGGCTGAGATATTTGAAATTTGTTTCTTTACCCAGGACCAGCCAGTGATGAAAGCAAAAGCTAGAAGTAAGCCTTTGAAAACAAGGCCTTCTTAAATATTTCTCCTTTGCTTGCCCACCTCTACTATCATTATTACATATAAAGCTTTAAGAAAATAGTCATCCTTTTAAAACTAAAAGCTTCAATTTCTTAGCTCATTTATTTTCCAGTGGAAATAGTTTTTCTGAAAGAGGAAGCATGTTGATTGCATTGAGAAGGATCAGCATCTTGTCCCCATGGTAACAGATCTTGAGTTTTCCAAGCGTTCGCCACCTGGTGTTTTGAGGCCCAATAGCTATACAGCGCCACATTATATAATGTGGGAGAAGGAATCTATGTGCACAGTATGTCCAAGGACAGTGGGCCCACGGGTGCAGTTTGGTATCAGATCCAGGTGATGGCCTATGAAATAATAGGAATATGGTTAAATTGCCCAAAATAATAATAATCATAAGTTCATCTTTCTTGTAGGTGATACTGCGATCACTCTCTTTCCAACAATATAGGAACAGATTATGTTTTTATGCTTTTAAATACATCTAAGGCATGAGGTTTATGTACACACATGCAAACACACAGGAACATATATACATGTACACATGCACATACACAAACACAATTGTTGAGTTCTGAATTTAAACAAAAGCAATAGCAGCTATAGCAAGCCTATTAGTTACTGGAATATTTGAAATTATTACTTCTGTCCTAACTAACTATAGTCTTTTTTAAAAGATGTTTAAAAAATATAATGTCTAAGTCATAAGGTATATGTGCGGGTGGTTATCTTTCCATGGAAATTGTTTTTTCTCAAAAGCTTATTTTAGTCGATGTCACTGGGGCTTTTAAAAAAATAGAATTTAGATTCAAATCAAGCTAGATCTCCATGCAGTGATTTTTGGTGTATATATGTGTGTGTGTGTGTGTGTGTGTGTGTGTGTGTGTGAGACAGATTTAATGTCTGTATCTATTACTACTGTTAAGCTGCGTAGGAACCATGAGAAAACAAATCCCTGCTCACTGTTGTAGCTGAAAGGCTGCTGTGGCTGCTGAAACTGTGAGGCAATTTTCTATTGTAAACCCCACAGTAATAGAATTCAGGAAGGTGGATCCCTAGAGGTATTGAACAGGGGATGTGTGTGGGATGTTTTTGAATGAGTCACTGGGCAGGGTTGGAAGTATTCTTCACATTAGAAACAGAAAACTAGTGGGTTGCTTGGGAAGGCTGACGTGAGCTTTGAAGGTAGAAGAGATGGAGATGTCTTCCTGGGCCCTGGGAGGGATCTGACAAGAGGCAGAGGAGTTCCCACATGATGTCATCCTCCTGGAGGGATACAGAAAGTGTGGAACCTCAGTCCTGACACTGACTGCAAACAGTGGGTTAAGGCTTTCCCCCTCATTAGCTAGTGTAATGATGAAAGAAGTCATTGCAGGCAAGTGTTGTTTAAAAACTGTGAAGCAGTGTACAAACTGCTCTCCTCTTCCCTGGGGTCCCACAGGAGGAGGAGTAGGGAAAGGAGGGTAGGTGGAGTCTTGTAAAAAAGAAAGCATTGTTGATGTGCTTCTCTCTCTTCTGCTCTCCTTCCTCAAGCTGCAGAAAAGCAGGCTGGCAGGGACTCAGAGATTTAGGATCTGAAGAGAATACTAAATGGAAGAAACAGGGATCTATGCACCTTCCCAACTGTGCTTCTCAGGTTACGGGACAACTGGATGTTGGTTATCTTAGGAAAAGGAATTCATGCTCAGTAAAGATTTTCCTTGCTTGTTTTGGCTTCCTTGGATTTATAATCCATCCTAGATAGTCATATGAGTGCCTATCCTTCATACATCATTTATTTCTCATAATCACTCTATGATGAATATATTTATAGGTCACCAATCCCATATTCCCAATGCCACAATTCAGAAGGCTCTAAATTGAAAAGTTCTTTTTGTAATTTTAGTGACAACACTTGACTTGAACTGCCATGAAACTATTAATAAGTTTAATTTATCTCTTTCCGTAGATTATTGATATGTTTTGCTGAAAGAATATCAATATGTTTGCCTACTAATTGCTGTCCTAGACATGACGGCCATTATATAAAACTTAGTATATGTATGACACTATAAAATAAAAAAATTATAGTCATTGTGACTTCACATAAGAGTCTGTGGACATGTGTTATCTCCAAATTAAAGGAGGAAACTGATGTTCAGCAAAGTTATGAAGGTTACATAACCAGGAAATGATGATTTGGGATTTCAACTCAGGTATGTTGAATGATGGTGGTTTCTTTCTGTACTAAACAGCAACCAGTTTCAACGAATTCCTTGTTTTTGGGGTTAGGGAATTGTAGTGGATTGAATTATTTTTTCCCCAAACTCACTGAAGCTTGAATTGTGTCCCCCAAATTTTATGTGTTAGAAACTTAGCCTCCATTGTGACTGTTAAGAGGGTGGGAAATTGTGTTATGGTAGTAAAGGTGGAGCCTTGAAGAGGTGATTGGAATGTAGGACTGTGCAGTAGTAAATGGATTATAAATGGTGANGGATTGAATTATTTTTTCCCCAAACTCACTGAAGCTTGAATTGTGTCCCCCAAATTTTATGTATTAGAAACTTAGCCTCCATTGTGACTGTTAAGAGGGCGGGAAATTGTGTTATGGTAGTAAAGGTGGAGCCTTGAAGAGGTGATTGGAATGTAGGACTGTGCAGTAGTAAATGGATTATAAATGGTGGTAAGGGGTGTGGTTCTGAGGGCTTTAAAAGAAGAGGAGAGTCTGTCTGCTCTCTCTGCTCCTTCTGCTTCCACCATCTTGCAATGTGAGACCCCTGGGTCACTGTTGCCCCCACCAAATGGACTTCGGACTTCGCAGCCTCAGAAACTGTAAGCAATAAATTTCGTTTTCCTATAAATTACCCAGTTCCAGGTATTTTGTTATAAGCAACAGAAACGGATTAATGCAGGAATTATTTTGATGCACCACTTTCATTCTTTTGAAATGAAAAGATGCCTTTGAGAGCTGCAGCCATAGTCAAGTGCTCACCATCCGTCCATCACTCACTCTGCAGAAGGTGGAAAAACCTTCCATTGTTCTTTTAGTTTGCAAAAGCCTGTCCACTCCTTATACCTTTCTCTTTAGCATTAGTCCTTGGATGACATACTGGCTTCCTGTCATCACAAATGGAATGTCTTCTTAATAACACAAATAAATATGGTGAGGTCAAAGCAAGTTCCAGACACAATCCCTTTGTCCAACTCCTCCGCCCTCATGGACCTTCAGTATATGACTTCTGCACCTGGGAATCATTGTGACTCTTTCCAGACCTCGATTCCTCATCTGCCTCTTTCTGGGTTCTTTTGTCTTTCCTTTTACACACTCTGGGAAAGAATGTTGTCTTATATGATGCCATCTCCATTTTTTAGGGGCTTGCTTTTAAAGGGATGGTTTTTCTTTTTGTCCCAATCCAATGTCTAAAATGGTAGGCCAGGTGATTTTGTTGATCTAGTGTTACACAGTTATGATTTCATGACAACAGTTATATCTATCTAGAAATGGAAAATTATGTAAGGCAGAACTCATCTATTTGATACAATCCTGTTTTCTATTATTTAAAAATTCTACATAGATGTGCACTTAACACAGGATTGGGAACCAGAAAGTTAGGTTTTGATTCCTGCTTTGCTATTGGAAAAAAAATTAATCTTGGAACTTCTATTTCATCATATATTAAAGAATAAGGTGGAATTAAATGATCTCCATATAATATCTTAGTTTAAAAATTTCATTGAGTCTTAACACTGTGTTACATGTATAACAGAGCAACACAGAATAATATCTCAAGTTCACTTCAAAGACTTCTCTGTAACTTCACTTTTTCTTATGAATTAGTGATTTATTCATCTTCTTTTCTGAATTGCTACAAAAGGACATTTTCCTAGTTTCAAAGATTTTGAAGTCAATTTTTTCAGCTTCTGCTCAGTGGATATTTGTATTGTAGATAATACTTGCCTTTTAAAAATCTTTTTTCAGTTTTTCTAATGCTTTCTTTTTCTTATTGCTCCTTTTTAAGGTAGCTCTGACTTTATTATTTTGGGGAGAAGTGACAGAGTTAGCCCAGTGGTTACAAGAGATTAGAAATAAGTGAGATGAAAATACTATTTTTGTAAAATATAATTTATATGAAAATTATAGTTTCAAAATTAAACACTGACATGGTCCTTTCTTTAAAACTAAAAAAGGTATAAAATCCTCAGTGCATGTAGTTTTAAAAATTATTCCATAGTGAGCAAAAACCAAGAAGACATTTTTTAAAAACTTTTTCTAAAAGACTGTTCAAAAGTCATTCTGAACATGTCATTTCAAAATGTGTAAAGAAGCAAAGCTGTCACCTATTTGGGTTGTGTGTGATTTTTGTTCTTCGTCTTTTCTGTCACACTAGCCTTCAGTCCTTTGCTTTATCATGGCCCACTTTTCCAAGATGCAATTGTGTGGATTTCAGCTTTCCTTTCCCCAGATGCTCCGGGCCAGCTCTGGCCTCCAGACACCTCTGATGAAGGCAAGTCCTGGAGCCAATAACTCTGAAAAGCCTGCTGATCCCTGGACAGATGACAAGATGTGCTGAGCCTTTGGGACAGACGTGGCAGGATGTTACTAATAAAAGACAGCCCTGCTGCCAAGGGAAGAGAAAGAAGCAGATGTGAGGGCAAGATTCAGGTGACAGCCTTGGCATTCCAGAGATACAGGATGTTATGTAGGAAGGCGAAAAGTAAGGTGGCATTTGGCAGTATGTGCAGAGGCAAGGCCCGGGAGTGGGCGGTGGAAGTTGCAGCTTTCAAAGATTTCTGACCTTCTGCCTGCCAATTTGGGATTGGATTTCTTGATGTAGGGGGAGGAGGAGGAAAGGGGTGGAAGAGGCAGATGCCAAGAGAGATTACTGACCTGGCAACCAGACAAAAGGACAGTGAGGCTGGCACCTGCGATGGAGAGGGGCAGAGCAGTGTGGCTGGTAGGTCTAACACAAAGGGCTGAATGCCAGAGTTTGAGCTGCTAGAAAGTGGCCTGAGGTGGTCTCTTCTGCAGACAGGAGAAAATAGTGTGTAGAGGAATAAAGGAAAAAAATGCAAAATTTAATATTGTTGGATAGATTTTTAGGGTTGGCATTGAGAAGTACATTCGGCTGCCTTTTTATCTGAGGAGCACGCCCTTTTTAGTCAGATTGATGATGCTCTTTGTTTTCCAGGCCCAGCAATATTGCTGGACTGCCAATTCCAAAACCGAGGTGGTAGGATTTGACTACAGGCTTCCCCACTCCCCAGCGGTGAATACTGACTTTTCCACGTCGCAAATGTTGGCCCAGAACAATATCAGTTGCTGGGAGACAGGATTCACTGATTCTATTAGAACAAAAATTTGTTGCCGTGTAAATCAGGAAACTTTAAATTCAGCAGCATTCCAGGGTTATGCTCTGGGCACCCACTGAGTATTTGTGTTTCACCATCCTGTATCTATCGTGCACCACTAGATGTCGCTGTTACTTGGGCGTTTGGTGAAAGAAACAGCGTTTGGCTGCCTTTTTATGCCACGGGGGAAAACAGTCTTCAGAAGAGGAGGATAATGATGTCTGTGTGGATTTCAAATAAGACCTCTTCACCTGGCATTTAATAGAAAAACAGATACTCTGTATGTTTATTTGGTTGCTATTTCCCTTTCTGTTTTCGAAAGGGAGAGACTGAATTAAATACATTTCTTCCCACCAATACTTCTTACACTTTATCCTTACTAATTCTTAATTCTTCCTTAAAATGTAGCTTTCAGCTCTTTAATATAAAGAATACTTGTTAGAAAATTAGGAAAATCACCGTACCATGGCTATTCAGAATGTATATATATATGGACTCCTAAAGTTTCTCCTCTTATCTCTTTCAAACCTTAGAGAACTTCAAGACTCAGTATCTAATTTCCTTGGGGAAATGATGTAACACTGACTTTAACTAGGAAAAGAATCCTGGAAGAAAGAGCCCAGTGAGGCAAGGTTACGGATTCAGTCTTTATGAGTATTCTCGTACACCTCCTTGAACTCAAGGAACAGATGTTGCCATAAGATTCAGGTAGTTTAAACGGTGGTGTTAGACACACAACTTATTCGTTTCCCTGTTAAATTTCCTTTTTAAAAATTTTATTAAGTATTGGATGCAGGCATATCTTTTAGGATGTGGTCATTTATTAACATGTACCAGAGCATTATTTAAACATGAAATTAAATAAGATAACTAAATAACACTACATTTATAAAAGTACTTGCTGAAAATAGATTAGTTAATGATAGCATTTAAGGGAAAAATCTCAACATAATTTCACTATAGTAGGTTATAGCCAACAACAAGTAATAGCAAGAAAATAACATTACACAAAAAACCTTACAAAATATATTTTCAAAAGCAGATTATGGCCTTACTGGTGTTGTTGGTACAAAATGAATCAAGTTGTTCTTTTTGAACTTTATCTCTAACCATTTATATTTGTGTCTTTAACTGTTGGCTGCCTTTAACAGTTATTGAGCCAATTGACCTCCAAACCAGGACTTCATTAATCTGTTTTCTCTGGCTGTGACACCACAGTATTTATAGGTTATCCTGCACTGTAATTTTACCCCCAAAGCTAACTTTCAGCTATGGGCCAATGCCAGTGCGTTCTGGCACAAGTGGGGATCATAGTCCTTGAGGTGAAGTTGCCATGAACTTTAAGAAAACTTGGGGTCTTATTCTGTCCTCTCCTCTCAATTCTCCCCACTTTTTCACCCTTCCCTTTTTCTTTTCTCTCCTCCTTTTCCCTTCAGTTTTCTTTTCTA
>NW_007726243.1:1545558-1546175 GCF_000696425.1 Galeopterus variegatus
GCCCCCCTTCAAAGCCAGCAGTATTATCTTCAAGTCTCTCTCTCTGCTGAGATCATGAGATTGTCTTCTCTTTTCTGTGTCAAATTTCCCTCTGCCTTCCTTTTGGGACACGTATGATCATTTGTGGGGTGCACCCAGATAACCCAGCTTAATATCTCCATTTCAAGATCCTTAATCACATCCGTGAAGTCCCTTTTGACATATAATGTAACATTACGGGTTTCAGGGATTAGGACCTAGATATATCTGGGGGTCATTATTCAGTCTACCATAGCTTCTCACCTGTCTCTTTGAGTAATTTACTTAGTTCCTCTAAATTTCAGTTTCCCTAGCTAATAGTGTTACTGCATGGACTTAATGGGAAAATGCTTGCAAAGTGCTTAGCATACTGCCTGGCAAAGAGTAAGACCACTTTAAATTAAAATAATTTGTGTTAATAAATATTATAACTACTATTAAGTATAATTATCTTAAAGATCATCTAATTCTTCATATTCACCTTCATAGTATTTCAGTCTAGCTTCTGTTCTCACTACTTTATCAAAACATTTATTTCAAGGTCTACAGTCTTCTACATGTAGTCAAATTTAAGGCCAATTTTTAGCAACATTTAATAC
>NW_007726243.1:1547721-1548706 GCF_000696425.1 Galeopterus variegatus
ATGAGGGATCCACCCCCATGACTCAAACAGCTTCCAGCACTGCCACATTTGGGATCAGATTTTCACATGAGTTTTGGCAGGGACAACATAGCCAAATTCTATCAGTCAGGTCCTGGCAAGGGCCCTCTTCTGGGTTGTAATTACAGCCAACTTCTCATTTTATCTGCACATGGTGGAAAGAGAATGAGAGAGATCTCTGGAGTCTCTTTTAAAGGCACTGATCCCATTCAGGAGAGCTCCACTTTCATGAACTACAGGCCTCACCTCCTAATACCATCATATTGGGGGAAGACACAAACATTTAGTCCCTTAAAGTGGGTGTTAGTAGTAAATGCCTGGCTTTTCCCTCTCCCAGAGGTCTAAACTAATGACCTTCTTCTTTCTGAAAGCTGCTAAACCATGAGCTAGCATGTCCCTTGATAGTTCTGAGCTTGGATAAAAGGGTAGGAGAGAGATGACAGAGCTGTGAGAGAAGTGCCAGGGGTGAATTGAGTTTTCTATGAGTTGGAAAAACACCACTAATCGTGGCTGTGATTTAGGCAGTGTTGCAAGTACCATTCTGCATGATGGGCTCCAGCTGTGGCTGGTGTTGAGGCAGGAAAGAATAGTCTTAATGTCAGCCTGGTCTTCCAGCTTAAGAACCATGCAGAGGGAGGTCCAAAGTGTCCTCCTAAGAACCTACAAAAGGCCAACACTTGGATATCTCTCTCAAGGGTGGAATTGACAAGAAGTCAGTGTTCCACAGAGAAACAAGACAAGGATGCCTTCCTTACCACTCCTATTCAACATAGTATTAGAAGTACTAGCCAGAGCAATCAGGCAAGAGAAAGAAATAAAAGAAATCCAAATTGGAGAAGATGAAGTAAAATTGTCTCTGTTTGCAAATGACATGATCCTATACATAGAAAAACCTATAAACTCTACCAAAAAACTCCTAGAGCTGATAAATAAATTCAGTAAAGTTTCAGGATACAAAATCAATACA
>NW_007726243.1:1549834-1563399 GCF_000696425.1 Galeopterus variegatus
GGCCAACAAGTATATGAAATCATGTTCAACATCATTAATCATCAGAGAAATGCAAATCAAAACCACATTGAGATACCATCTCACCCCAGTTAGACTGGCTATTATCAAAAAGATGGAATAACAAATGCTGGTGAGGATGTGGAGAAAGAGGAACACTCCTATACTCTTGCTGGGACTGTAAAATGGTGCAGCCATTGTGGAAACAGTGGAGTTTCCTCAAACAGTTACGGACAGAACGGGGTATATACCCAAAGGGATGGAAATCATCATGTCAAAGGGATACCTGCACTCCCATGTTCATCAAAGTTGTATTTACAATAGCCAAGATATGAAATGAACCTGAATTTCCATTGATGTATGACTGGATAAGGAAAATGTGGTATATATACAGGATAGAATACTACTCAGCCATAAATAAGAATAAAAATCTGCCATTCGCAGCTACATGGATGAGCTTGTAGAAAATTAAGTAAACAAGCCTGGCACAGAAAGAGAAATACATGTCCTTACTCATAAGTGAGAGTGAAAGGAAGGAAGCAAGGAAGAAAAGAAGGAAGGAAGGAAAGAATGAAGGAAGGAAAGAACATGATTATTTATTTTTATATTGCCTCTCTGCCTACCCCGCTTTGTAATATCAGCTCAATGATCTTATTTGTCCTTTTTTCCTGATATTTGCCAGCAACCAAAAACCAGGGCTTAGCACTTAATAGGCCCTCAAATATTTTTTTTAGTAAATGAATGAATAAGGAAATAATGTTTAAGATACCACCTGAATTCTACCCTAATGAGTTAGAGGCGAAAAAGGAGGAGAAAACGGAGAAACTAAGTACAGATCTCATCCAGTTATTCAAGAGTCAGTAAATAGACAAGGTTGCATGAGCATGTCATTACCAGCAAAGAGTACTTCATAATGGCTTTAGTGACACTTGCATAAAAACTCTGTGATGGGAGGGTCACCATAAGAACCCAGGTGAAAAAAAAATTATTTTTCAAATGGTTTATTAGGTACTGATTTGCTTCCTACCTAGCCTAAAATTTCTAAGATTTGTGTCACTTATTTGAGTAAATGGAGTCCTTGCTTGTGTCAAAGCAAGATTTAGACTAATGAGTGTAACTGATATGCTGGTGGGACTGCTAAAAGTTTCTTTCTAGGGGGATGAAGGATCTTCTTTGTGAGAGAATTTATTCTCAGGGAATTTGACTTTAATCCAATAATGAAGACACTATTTGTGTGCAGGAGCACATTATCTGTTTCTCACATTTGTCTCTCAGTATAACTCCTATAGACGTGTCTGAGTCTTCTGGTGGATATGAATGTGTTTGGCAGAGGGAGGGGTGGTTCTGAGAATGCAAAGTGAAAAGCTACTGGACTCAAGTCATTGTAAGATATCAAGGTCCAAGCATCCCTACTTTGACATCCTTTCTTAGAGGATCCAACTCTGTTAATGAAACCAGTGGTGGTCCTTAAATAAGCTGACAACAGTGGTAGAATCACTCTTGGGCCCATGTGAAATGCCTCACCGAACCTCTGAGAAGATTGTGAAAGGGTTTGAGGGATAAAATCCAATGAATCATTAATGTTGTATTCAGTGCAGATTTGCAAGTTAATTTACTTAAGTGTTTGAATAAATGTAGCTACTTTTCAAAACTCCTCAATCTGTATTCTGCCAAAAGGTGAAACATGTAATTATAATAATATACTAATAAACTTGGTCACCTTCATGCTTTTTTTGTTGTTTTAGATGTAAACTGAGGCAATTCAGAATTTATCCCCTCCCCTGCCTTCTCTTCCAAATGACATCAATGTTCTGGCATCTGGTTCAAGCCATCTTTTCTCCCATACAGGCATCCACGAACTGGGATGTCAGTCATCCTGCCTCATCTTTGGCCTTTGGTATCTCTCCCTGCTGCCATTGTGAGAGGTATCGGCGTTACCATCTGGTGGCTGACTGCAAAGCTCTCTGCTGCAGGAGGATACCTTGTTATGACCATAAGACACTCCAGGGATCCCTCTTAGCTAAGTTCTGCACCCTTCATGGGGCCAGGAGGTTGGGGTTCTCTCCCTCGCTATTCCTGACTGGGAAAAGGATGTCTTGGTTTGGTTACCTCAGGTTGTCTTTGCTGCAAAAGCAAACATTGCTCTGTTGCAGCTGCACTGGGGAGGCCTGCATAGGCTGCGGATTCTAGGACTTATTCCTTCTACAGAGTCCACACCAAAGAAGAGAATATATTTTCTTTTCTCTCAGATTCTAAAACATTTCTGAGTGTTCTATATGGTCTCCCATTCTGGAGCTAGTCAGGTCATGTTTTGATTATACACAAAGGTGGATGCTCAAGTATATATAACATTCAAAACTGAACTCTTGATTTCAATGGTTTCTCTTCTGGTCTTTCCCATCTCAGAAAATAGCAGTGCATTCACCATGGGACTCATGCCTAAGTTCTGCCTTTCATGCATTCCCTGAATCCACTCCAACACCAGAACCTGTCAGCTTAGCTTCTAAAACACATCCCAAATGTGACCACAGATCACCATCTCCAGCACAAGCACCTAGCCACAACCATTTCTAGGTGGTTCTGTTACGTCAGCCTTCTGTGTCTCTCCTTATCTACTATTTNTTTTTTTAGTAAATGAATGAATAAGGAAATAATGTTTAAGATACCACCTGAATTCTACCCTAATGAGTTAGAGGCGAAAAAGGAGGAGAAAACGGAGAAACTAAGTACAGATCTCATCCAGTTATTCAAGAGTCAGTAAATAGACAAGGTTGCATGAGCATGTCATTACCAGCAAAGAGTACTTCATAATTGCTTTAGTGACACTTGCATAAAAACTCTGTGATGGGAGGGTCACCATAAGAACCCAGGTGAAAAAAAAATTATTTTTCAAATGGTTTATTAGGTACTGATTTGCTTCCTACCTAGCCTAAAATTTCTAAGATTTGTGTCACTTATTTGAGTAAATGGAGTCCTTGCTTGTGTCAAAGCAAGATTTAGACTAATGAGTGTAACTGATATGCTGGTGGGACTGCTAAAAGTTTCTTTCTAGGGGGATGAAGGATCTTTGTGAGAGAATTTATTCTCAGGGAATTTGACTTTAATCCAATAATGAAGACACTATTTGTTTGCAGGAGCACATTATCTGTTTCTCACATTTGTCTCTCAGTATAACTCCTATAGACGTGTCTCTTTGTGAGAGAATTTATTCTCAGGGAATTTGACTTTAATCCAATAATGAAGACACTATTTGTGTGCAGGAGCACATTATCTGTTTCTCACATTTGTCTCTCAGTATAACTCCTATAGACGTGTCTGAGTCTTCTGGTGGATATGAATGTGTTTGGCAGAGGGAGGGGTGGTTCTGAGAATGCAAAGTGAAAAGCTACTGGACTCAAGTCATTGTAAGATATCAAGGTCCAAGCATCCCTACTTTGACATCCTTTCTTAGAGGATCCAACTCTGTTAATGAAACCAGTGGTGGTCCTTAAATAAGCTGACAACAGTGGTAGAATCACTCTTGGGCCCATGTGAAATGCCTCACCGAACCTCTGAGAAGATTGTGAAAGGGTTTGAGGGATAAAATCCAATGAATCATTAATGTTGTATTCAGTGCAGATTTGCAAGTTAATTTACTTAAGTGTTTGAATAAATGTAGCTACTTTTCAAAACTCCTCAATCTGTATTCTGCCAAAAGGTGAAACATGTAATTATAATAATATACTAATAAACTTGGTCACCTTCATGCTTTTTTTGTTGTTTTAGATGTAAACTGAGGCAATTCAGAATTTATCCCCTCCCCTGCCTTCTCTTCCAAATGACATCAATGTTCTGGCATCTGGTTCAAGCCATCTTTTCTCCCATACAGGCATCCACGAACTGGGATGTCAGTCATCCTGCCTCATCTTTGGCCTTTGGTATCTCTCCCTGCTGCCATTGTGAGAGGTATCGGCGTTACCATCTGGTGGCTGACTGCAAAGCTCTCTGCTGCAGGAGGATACCTTGTTATGACCATAAGACACTCCAGGGATCCCTCTTAGCTAAGTTCTGCACCCTTCATGGGGCCAGGAGGTTGGGGTTCTCTCCCTCGCTATTCCTGACTGGGAAAAGGATGTCTTGGTTTGGTTACCTCAGGTTGTCTTTGCTGCAAAAGCAAACATTGCTCTGTTGCAGCTGCACTGGGGAGGCCTGCATAGGCTGCGGATTCTAGGACTTATTCCTTCTACAGAGTCCACACCAAAGAAGAGAATATATTTTCTTTTCTCTCAGATTCTAAAACATTTCTGAGTGTTCTATATGGTCTCCCATTCTGGAGCTAGTCAGGTCATGTTTTGATTATACACAAAGGTGGATGCTCAAGTATATATAACATTCAAAACTGAACTCTTGATTTCAATGGTTTCTCTTCTGGTCTTTCCCATCTCAGAAAATAGCAGTGCATTCACCATGGGACTCATGCCTAAGTTCTGCCTTTCATGCATTCCCTGAATCCACTCCAACACCAGAACCTGTCAGCTTAGCTTCTAAAACACATCCCAAATGTGACCACAGATCACCATCTCCAGCACAAGCACCTAGCCACAACCATTTCTAGGTGGTTCTGTTACGTCAGCCTTCTGTGTCTCTCCTTATTTACTACTGCTCTTCTAATCCATTTTCCACAAAGCGGACGGACACGTTTTTTTAAAGTGTTAGTCTGATCAAGTCACTCTGCAGCTTAAAACCCTGTTAATGACTTTCCGTTGCATTTTGCATAAAATGAAAACTTCTTACATAGACCGAAATGATTTGCATGAGCTGATTTACTCCTTTTCTAATGGAACCCTATTTCTCTTCTCCTCCACCTTGCTCTAGCCACACAGCCTTCAAGTTCTCAGGAATGGGAAGCTTTTTCTACCTCAGGGCCTTTGCCCATGCTCTTTCTTCTCCCTGGAATGCTCGCCCCTTCTGCCCATTACGTGGCTGGCTCCTTCTCATCCCCCAGACCTTGGCCATCCTCCATCGTATTTTCTATTATTTCTATGTTCTCTCTAACCACACCTTGTTCTTTTCCTTCAGAGCACTTTCTCAGTAGTGATAAGATAAT
This sequence comes from Galeopterus variegatus, assembly GCF_000696425.1. Classification (NCBI taxonomy): domain Eukaryota; kingdom Metazoa; phylum Chordata; class Mammalia; order Dermoptera; family Cynocephalidae; genus Galeopterus; species Galeopterus variegatus. The sequence goes on from NW_007726243.1 coordinate 1,554,918, forward strand.
GATTCATTGTCTATCTCTCCAGGTTGACTTATAGTTCCCCAAGAAAAAGTACCATGTCTCTTTCATTCATTGACATACTCCTAGCACCTAGTACAGTAACTGGCACATAATAATGCTAAAATAAATGTTTATAGAGTCAGTGAATAATTGAAAAGAAACAGGTGCTATATAATGTCATTAAGAGAGAGGCCTCTGGGGCCAGACTTTCCTGAATTCAGATCCTTTCCTAGTTGTGTGATGGTCAAGTCACTTATTCTCTCTGTGCTCATATTCTTCACTGGTAAAGTGAGGGTCATAATAGTATCAACCATGTAGGGTGGTTTTGAGGTTAAAATATTTTTTTTTTAAGCTGCATGTTTTTTTTTTTTTTGAATTTTTATTTTGTCAATATGCAATGTAAATGATTATTATGTCCCATCACTGACACCTCCCTCCCTCCTCCCTCTCTCCCCTCCCCCACAAGAATGTCCTTTCCGTTTGCTTGTTGTAACAACTTCAAAAAAAAAAGTATGGTTGTTATATCTTCTTCCCCACCCCCCACCCCCAGTTTTTTGTGTGTGTGTTTGTGGGTAAATTAATTTATTATTATTATTTTTTTTTTGCTCCCACCAATAAGTGAGAACATGTGGTATTTCTTTTTCTCTGCCTGACTCGTTTCACTCAATATTATTCTCTCAAGGTCCATCCATGTTGTTGCAAATGGCAGTATTTCATTCGTTTTTATAGCTGAGTAGTATTCCATTGTGTATATATACCACATTTTCTGTATCCACTCATCTGATGATGGACATTTGGGCTGATTCCAACTCTTGGCTATTGTAAAGAGTGCTGCAATGAACATTGGGGTACAGGTATACCTTCGACTTGATGATTTCCATTCCTTTGGATATATTCCCAGCAGTGGGATAGCTGGGTCATATGGTAGATCTATCTGCAACTGTTTGAGGAATCTCCATACCATTTTCCATAGAGGCTGCACCATTTTGCAGTCCCACCAACAATGTATGAGAGTTCCTTTTTCTCCGCAACCTTGCCAGCATTTATCGTTCAAAGTCTTTTGGATTTTAGCCATCCTCACTGGGGTGAGATGGTATCTCAGTGTAGTTTTGATTTGCATTTCCCGGATGCTGAGTGATGTTGAGCATTTTTTCATATGAGTGTTGGCCATTTGTATATCTTCCTTAGAGAATTGCCTACTTAGCTCTTTTGCCCATTTTTTTATTGGGTTGCTTGTTTTTTTCTTGTAAAGTTGTTTAAGTTCCTTGTATATTCTGGATATTAATCCTTTGTCGGATGTATAATTTGCAAATATTTTAAATATATTAATGTATGTAAACATGCCTGGCACATAGCAAGCACTATGTGTTAGCGATTGTTGGAGGAGAGGAGATAGATGTAGACCATTGTGCATGTGGCCTCAGAGAAGGAAATTTGGAGGGTGGAGGCCGCCTGGCAGTGGTACTGACAGCCTCCCAGTTGGGGGTGGTGGTGATGAGGGCAGCAGTATGGGGAGTGGAGACCCAAGGGCTGCACTCTGAGCAGGGGAGGGGATGGGGACAGTAGCTAAATCAGAGAGACAGCCTGGAAAAGGTGGCAGTTTGCATTCTGTCTGAAGAGTGCATCAAATGGAGGTGTCATCAAAGATAAAGCAGTCATTGCCTGTGGCTCACAGGGGACTGTCTGTCATTGGCAGGGATCAAACTGCTCGTGATTTTGGTAGGGATTCATGAAACTGATATTTCAGAATTTACTTTTCTCCATGAAAAAAACCCTGATTAGCAATCATAAAAGAGGAAAAATGCCCATGCTTGCAGACCTGTGGTTTGCAAATTGCTTATAAGTCTCATATTACTGTCTGCCACCGAAATACCTCAGCCTGACAAGATCAGAGCTACTGTCATCCTTTTACATTTAATTTTAATTTACACGAAATAATGTTCTTCCTGCTCCATTTCTTCCAATTCTTTTCTTCTCCTCCCCTGTTCATTTTTCCTTATCACTTCAAAGTTACTCCTTTCAGCAATGTCATCTTCTCTTGCTGTAATGTGCTTCACCTTCCTACATCTAATAAAGGCATTATTTTTATTTCAAGTTTATGTCTTCTGGCAGCTACACTTCTGAGCAGTAGAATTAAACTTAGAAAAAATAATAAGCTGACGAATAGGGACTATTTCAATTTTGTGAGTAATCCTTTTCGCTGATATTTATTTACTTTGAAAGCCCTTCTTTTTGAATTTAATTTAGAAATTCGGAGAGCACTAAAAAACTCATGAATGCCTCTTGTTTTCCCCTCCTATTTCCCTTGCGATCTCTCCAGCTTCCTTGCCTTCTTTCCTTTTCCGTGCCTGTACAACATACTTGTAACATGAAAAAGATATATTTTATTTTTTGGTTATTGGTTTGTATGTTTTCTATGCCTTGGATCTACTACTAACAAATTTAGTTTTCTTTACAAAAGTGTTTGCTGTGACACAAGACCCTGCATTGGGGATTAACCTTAGCATAAGGCCACTTCCACTCCTTGAGCTAAATATATAATTCACAACCTTATGGACAGGATTTTACTTTATTTTTCAGCTCAACAAGTATCCATTTACTAGCTACCACTTTTAGAGCCTGAATACTGTCCTGGATGAATCATAAACCTTCTCTAATTTGGTAATTCTTTATGCTTTTATGTGCTTGCAGTGGAGCTACACATTTTATTATAATTTATTGCCTTCATAATTGTTCTGCTTTGGACTATGAAAACACTCAGTGCTCTTATTTCTTCTTTCTGGTAAATTCAGGTCAGCTTCTTCTCCCGTTTCAACTCTAACCCCTTTCCAAAGGCCACCAAACACTGAGAGTCTTTACTTTCGCTAATTCATTTTTTCCCCCAAGAGATGATGGTTACTATTCTTTTAAATTATTGCATCCATTTTAGAAAAGGAACTAATTATTCTTTATTTAACAAGGAATATCCTGTGACTGATATGGCTGAATTCATATGAAAATGCATAAGTGGTATTGAGGAGATCATTTTCTCCAACAAAATGTAATTTCAAAAGTGATTTAAATGGATCATAAAGAAGTACTCATGAATATGGTTGCTTTTATAGCTAATGCAAATATCTTACTTCTACCACTGATATTCCTGAGTGATTTATACTTAGCAGATTCTCAGTAAATGTTTTTTGATATTGTTTTCTAGTCCTGACTTTTGAGCTAGCTCTTGAACGATTTACATAGAGTTTTGAAATGTGCGTATATATGTAGATATGGATCTCATATTTTTTCTAAGGTGATATTGCTAGTGACCTTGATAGTTGTGTGTGGATGTGGCTCAAAAAGACTGTAGTTCTATCAATATTCCTCTCCCTGCTGCATGAGGATTCATATTTGTGCCCTGGCTTGCAATCTTTTCTCCAATTACAGGAAAAGCTTTGCTTCTTTGTTTCAGGGAACATGCTTTGCTGCATTATTGGAAGTTTTGTGACAATTATAAATTTACTTTTCAATTTTCTGCATTACAGATCCCATTTCAGTTCACTAAAACTGGCTGCAATTTTGGGTTTTTTTATATCATACATTCTGTGTATGCTACATATTCCAGCAGAAATGCTTGGAAGATAACAATTTTTTCATGTTATTGATTTCACTGAACCTCTTTGCTGCTGTGAAAGGGAATCACAGCAAAGCAAAACACTCTTGACATTTGAGCAGAGAAGAGGACTCTAGATAGAAACCTGGGTTGGGAGTAGCAATGATTACTGCCTCCATTGATTCATTGATTCTTTATTCACAATCTTTAGACAAGCATTTGTTAATTGCCTGTTATCAGTTGGTCAGGACTTCTTCCTGGGACTTTGTTTTTCTTTTTATCTGCTTAATTATTTTTAAAAGGAGATTTTTATCTTACAATTAAAGGAGGATTTTGCTTGATTTGAGCCATACTATTTACATGGTGACCCTTTATAATTAGAATGAATTTCAGTTGTTGCTAATAAAATGGGCTAAGATGCCAGCCCAGGTGGACATCAGTAGGGGTCTAGTTGTCACTGACATAGGAAGCTAACTGTAACACCTTCCTTTTGACCTTCCAGTTTGTTGGTGTTCAATCTAATTTTGACACCAGATTTTATTAATTTCCAAAGTCATACTGATTTGGACTTTATTCTCTACTTGGTTATTCACAGTTTCCTTATAATGTGAGATATCTACTTCACTTCTGTCTCCACAATCCTATGATTCTGAGTACAAATCTTCCAAACCATGGCCAACTTCTAGGGATATATTATTAATAGAAACTTTTGAAACCTGATGCAGGCTGCCAACACTTGTTTTACTTAGGCAAATTATTATTTCAGAATAATATACGTCATCTAAAAAGTATGTCATAATCAGATGTATAGTGTCTGTAAAGTAGGGTCCAGGAGCAGAGTCATCAGCAAGTATTGAAGCTTCCATACTTGTATAGTACGTTTTGTTGATGCTTACAGATTTGTCCATGCTAATCTTCGGGACTAAATAGGGCTGGGACTAACATGTAGTACTTCATTCCTTTGGCCATGAGAGAATCACTTAATCAAGAAACCATTGTTTCTGAACAACGATACTTCTAATATTAGAACACTCTGCCAATTCTCTAATTCTCTCTCTTCAATATTCTATTACAGAAAATATCAAGTCACCTAGCTTCAGCTCTGCTTGTCTTTTATTTTCTCTGGCCGACCACTGTGTTCTCATTCCTTTGAGAGGAAAACATACTGACATATATGTGAGCATATAATGTGCAAGGTGAATCGAGAGGTGCATCTAATGACCATAGTATTAATAGGTGATATTTGCTTTACAGTCCCAAACTTCTGATGGTGGCAGGACCCAGAGTCCACTACAATACAAATTTCAGTGAGTTTTAGGCCAGAGTGATGCTTCTCAAACATTAATGTGCAGATGGATCACCTGGGAACCTTGTAAAAATGCAGATTCTAATTTAATAGGCCTGAAGTGGGGCCTAAGGTTCTGTATTGCTACAAGATCAGCCCTTGAGCCAGTCCTAGAGGAGCAGAACGCTTTTGAATTTAAATATAGGCTTTAAGTATTATAGGTTCTAGGTAAGATTGATAATAGATTTCCATGCAGAGGAATTGAACACAAAGGAAAGGATTCACAGCTGACATTCACATGCTAAATGGACCTGCTCAAAATTTTTAAACTGGAATTCTGGGAGTACTAAATGCCTCATTCTGAAGGGCACCAAACTTGCACAGGACCTGAAATTATTTCACAGTTTCTCAAATCCTGTGGAAACATAACGAGACAGCTTGGATGGATAGGGACAGCAGAGTATCCAGAGATGGAAGGAAGGACTGAGATTGAGCCCAGCTTTGCCTCTGCTTGGTTCAATGGGCTTGAACAAGTCATATATCCTCTTTCAGTTTCCATTTCCTTGTGTATAAATTGTCAATAAGAGTAAAATAAAACTTTACAGGTTTGCTTTTATATCAAATATGAGAATTATATGAAAGTGTTTTGTAAATGTGAAGTGCTACACAAATATTAGTTGAGGAGCCTGTAACCTAGTGGTGATGATTTACACTCACATCAGGACATTTGTGTTGCCAAAGATTCTACACATTTTGGTTCATTAGCGGCAAACATTCTGAACAGGAATGCAGGTATTTTATTGTTTTCCCTGGGCGTCATTTGTGTGTAGCCATTGATTATAATTCTTTAGTGAAAAACACCATTATTTTTTTCCCATAAAACACCAGCATTGTCATTACCATCCCAATATGTTTTGGGGTAGCTGTATGAAACTTCCTATAGGACTCTGCCTGGAAGTTCTAATTGGAGTTCTGCAGTGATCATGGATGATGTCCTGAGTTACCCACAATTTCTGAGATTTGCTTGATCAACACAGAGGCAGGCTTAGTCTGAGGAGAACATACACCCTCATCACCTGGGGAAGAAGTCAGCCCGCGGGCAGCTTGCATTTTAACTGATTTCTTGTTGAGCATTGACTTTATTCAATCTTACGCAAAACGCACTGTGGCATCTATCAGTGATAGGAAAGACATTAAAAGTTTAATGAACACTTAGAAATTCTTTATCAGCAGGCATTTATTAAATGCCCTGTGGATGAGAATAATAATGCTTGCATTTATAATTTGCAAGTTATTCCCACAAATTCTGTTTATAACACATTTTTCATTGAGTATTCTCTTTTCTGACATAAAACCCATTTTCCTGGGGCTTGGATTCATCATTACACATATTACAGATCTCAGCAAAATTTCTGTTTCAGGAAGACATAATACATCTTTGAGGGGGGAAAGAAAGAAGGAAGGAAGGAGAGTAGGAGAAAGGGAGGAGAGGGAGAGAGGAAGGAAGGAGAAAGGTAAACCCATAAATGTGGTTTTTCAGAAAACTTACTTTGAGTTAGTGTCCAAGCAGAGAAGAAATGGTTTTGAACAACTAATATGTCAGATATAGTGTCAGGCTTTTTGGATTTGATATCTCACTTAATTTGTCAAAATGTACATCACTACAGAAACTGAAATGCTCAACAGCTCCTTTAGCATGTGTTTAGTTTGATTTAAGCCTACTTTCTGTTTTTCTTTTTAGACCCTCTCTGATTTTTTTTCCCAATCTTAGCCATGTCTTTTCATGCCTATCATTTCTCTTCTATGAGAATACTCTGAGGATTTGTCATTAAAGATCAAGTTATACTAAGCATCCAAGGCCTTTTTTTTAGACAGTATTTGGAACAAGGTAGATGGCACTTTCCATGAACATCTTATTTACGGCGTCTTCCCATGGCCGGTGAGGCCCCATTTCTGGTCCATTAGACTCATCAATTGGCTGGCACAGTCTTGGTTGCACACGTGGTGCATCAAGTTATACTAAGCATCCAAGGCCTTTTTTTAGACAGTATTTGGAACAAGGTAGATGGCACTTTCCATGAACATCTTATTTACGGCGTCTTCCCATGGCCCATTTCTGGTCCATTAGACTCATCAATTGGCTGGCACAGTCTTGGTTGCACACGTGGTGCCTATGTGAGGATCCATTCCAAGTGCCTGCTTTGTCTCAGATTCCTGTGGTGGTGGCATTCATTGGAAGACTAGTTCAATAAAAGTAAGAAAAGGCCAGTAAGAATTTCTAAAATTTTTGAATTAAGGGATATTTAGAGAAAACTGAAATTTATTTTTCAGAAGTATGCAGCTTATTTGATCTAATGACTAGTAAATCTACATCTGCACACAAGGAAGTTAGAAAGAAATAATGAAATGAAACAATCTGATATTAATAAACAGAATTTTTCTAAATATTTACTGCTTATATTCAACCATTTACATACAATTTAATTTATGCTTAACCATACCCAAAGCCTTGCCAAGTAGTAGTCCCACAAGAATTACTCTAATGAATATATGAGTGTCTCTTGTATTAAACATATTAATTGCTTATATGCAAATGATTTTATGTACTTGAACAATTTGACTTAAGAAGGATAAACATATCTCTGTAATCTTGTATAGGATATTCATTTTCTTATTGAGCCCTTTTCTGATGGATTATATAAGAGAAAACTTTATAATCTACTGAATATAAATTATCCTGAGTTTGGAAAAACAAAATCATGAGGCTTTATGATCTTGAGTTCCAGACTGATCTCCACAATCTGATCCAATATGGAACAGTAATATACCATGAGTTGGTATGAATAATTCATACTTCTATACTGATTTTTAATCTTTATTTTTCTTTACTATCTTTTAAATGAATCTTGAATGTTTCCTGAAATGTGTTCTGCGTAATACTGGTTAAATGAAATATTTTTTAGTAGTCCTTGCAATTGTTTTCAGGTAAATTAAGAAAATTCTGAATACTCACTCACTGGACAAATATTTACTAACTACTATCTGGTGGACAGAATGCAAGATTCTGTAGATATAATGATAAGCAAAATGGATTTGATTGCTGCCCTCGTGTTTCTTATTATCTGGTAACAAAAACAGGCATTCATCAACTAACTATACAAATATATAATCTAAGTGAGATCATTGTAATGAATAAAAAGCTTAGGACATTATGGAAGACAATTCCAGGAGGATCTTATATAGCTTTGGTGTATTTGGGAGCTAGAGAAAGCTTCCCAGGAGACTAGGGAAGGCAGAGCAATGCAGGAATGGAACAGCATGTACAAAGGACTTGAGATAAACAGAAACATGAAGTCTGAGGAATTTCAGAAGCTTTAAGTGTAGCCGAGTTTGGTGAGGTGAGCAGAGGCCAGACTGAGCCATGTATCAATGGTTTTATTAAAGACCATTATTAAAGAAGAGTGGTATGATTCACAGTTTCATTTTTAAAGTAACACTTTGCAGTATGGATATTAGAGTAGAAGGTGGTGTTATGGACTGAATTGTGTCCCCCCCCCCCCAAATTTATATGCTGAAGCCTAATCCCTAAAGTGACTGCATTTGGAGATAGGGCC
>NW_007726243.1:1564304-1569479 GCF_000696425.1 Galeopterus variegatus
ACTTTGCAGTATGGATATTAGAGTAGAAGGTGGTGTTATGGACTGAATTGTGTCCCCCCCCCCCCAAATTTATATGCTGAAGCCTAATCCCTAAAGTGACTGCATTTGGAGATAGGGCCTATAAGGAAGTAATAAAAGTTAAGTGACGTCATAAGGATGGGGCCTTAATCCAGCAGGATTGTTGTCTCTGTAAGAATAGGAAGATATACCAGAGAGCATTCACGCTCTCTCTCTGTCTTCCTCTGTCTCTTCCCGTGCATTCACAGAGAAGAGGCCATGTGAGGACACAGTGATAAGGTGGCCATTTGCAAGCCATGAAGAAAGGCCTCACTGGAAATCAAATTTGCTGGCACCTTGATCATGGACTTCTAGCCTTCAGAATGGTGAGAAAATAATTTGTTATAGCAGCCTAAGAAGACTAATACAGGGGACAACGATGGATATGGGAATCCTGGGTCAGAGACCACAGCAGTAGTTCAAGTAAGTGATAATGGTAGCATGTACTACAATGGGAATGGCAGAGTTAGGAAAAAATTTACAGAAATAAGTAACTTTTTATATGTTGTTTAGATTTGGTGTTGGGCTATGTATATAAGGTGAGGATTAAACTTTCTTGCACAACTGGATGAACTGGATGAACTGGCTTGCACGGTTTAGTAGTCACTATAGGAAGATCAGGTTTTGAGCTGTAATGTGTAAGTTCGTTCTTGACACATGCAGGTTTAGGGACCTTTGGGTATGTTGAAGAAGCAGAAGGGACTGGAGCATAGAGAGAAAAATTAAACAATGCTTAACAGATTCTATTACTGCATGACTTCTCAGAACTTTTTGAGGTGAACTGTGACTCTCCAATACTGGCTTCTTGCAATTTTCCAAACTTGGACCTCTTTTCTGAATGGAGAATATTACAAGACTAGTTAGTATTCTGTAGAATATACTTGGTAATTGCTGGTCTTTGAGTGTATTTTTGATCATTCTCCTTCCCTGCTGCTTAATATCAGTAGCTTTTGATTTTATTTAATAAAACATACTTTGGACATATGATGGCCAGTGTACTTGCAAGTCGTGGGGATGAAATGGAGATGGATTCAAGACAGGAAGTTCACAGTCTCTCCAAATTCCTCAGTGAGCATTGCCAGTGTCTGTTAGAGTGTCTTGCAGAAGCTGAGTTGAATGTCAGGAATGGACACTGGACACTGTATTGAGATAAAGTGGTGGCACAACACCACCATCCTGAAGTCCTTGCCTCCTTGCACAAGTTGTTGACTATCTTTCAGGGTTATTCCATTCCTGGGGTTCAATCCTATCTTAAAGGCTTACAAAATGTCTCCCTTGGGATGGCCTATACCAAGTTTTCAAAGTTATTACCTAGAGGCTCCAGTCAATTGACTTAGGATTTAGATATATAGAATTATATTAACTATAGTTCTCCTTAGTGTTTCTGGCATGAATAAAATTATATTGTATGCAAAATTTTACAAATGACTTTTTCATTCAACATATATTCTGAAAATTTGTTCATTTAACTACATGTAAATCTAACTATTTTTTAAACTATTGCATAATATTGTGTAGTATAAATATATCAAAATATATTTAGGCATTCAACTACATTTAGCTAGATTAAAAAACAAAAAACACAAACACTATGCCCCAAGTAAATTAGTAGGAGATATAGGAAGAGGAAGATCAAATACAAGACTTGTATGATTCTGCCTGCTCTTTGTCCTTTTAAGATTATATGGGCTAAAAAAGTTTACTTTATTCATGTTAATTACCTCCTCTTTATATTTATTTTTTAAGAGATAAATGACCAGCCAAACAAATCTCTGGAAAACACCTTTGTGCCAAACTTTATTCTTAATATCAAGTCCTCCATTAAACTGGTTGTTTCAAAAAATGTGACTTCACGCTTTTAATGCTTCCTCTCCACTCCAATTAAATCACTTGGGGAACCTGGACTTCCAGTTATTTGTGATAGCTTATTAAGGCACACAGCTTCCTCCTTTGTGTCCTCTAGAGTGCCTTGTTCACAGTGGCTCTACAGATGATTTAGTCTGAATTTCAAATTAAACTAAATTACTTATTCAATTCTGGTTATTAGGTGACCAACATGCTCTTGAACTTTATTTGTATCATTACACTTTAGAGGCACATTTTTCTTTTTTAGTGATGAGTTTGGATGTTAATAATTATTTAAACACTACCCAAAGTAGACCTATTTTGATTCATTCTTCCTAATGGCCCCTTCCGCCTTGTTCTGTATTGTCTACATGAAGTATGGCAGCAGAATAATTGCTAGCTAGGTCAGTATTGAACTCAGTTTACCAATTGCTACGTAGTAGAAAAAAGAAATTACATGAGCCATAGTTTTCAGTATGAAATATTCATAGAAATGAGGTTTAACCTGTGTTACAATAAAATATTAATAGGACTTTTAAGAAGGAAATTAAAGAAACATGTTTACTGTTAGGATTATTGAATTCGAGTCCATTATTCCTCAATTTGGCAAAAAAGAGTAGTTTTGGGTGATTTAAGTGTAACATAGGTAGATACTTGCTTTTCTCCAGGAAAACTGTCATTGCTGTTTCCACAATGATAATATAAATTTTTCAGGAATCTCTCTGTGGCAAAAATAAGACAATTGGAGGTGTGTTCATGTATGTGCTCATACCATTCTGCCATAATATGTTTAATAGCAATTTAAATCATCTTAATGTGGGGGGTCTCAAATTCACTAAGGTTCTTTGTTGTCCAAGTGAAGATTATAGTCAAAGAAAAAATTATATTGCTCAGAGTTTAGGGAATTCCCAGGCAGAGACAGAAGTGGGAAGTCAAGGTATTTGCCAAGGATTAATAAGCCATAATGGGGTGAAAGGAGTCTCTTCTTCCATTTTTTCATGCTCCTTCCTTTACTGAGTCTGGGCAGCTGTGGAGAATGTCAGTCCCCTCCCACTGCACGTGGCAAGCCTAGCATCGGCTGAGCTCATTGGCCTGTGAACTCTACTTCCGACAATTTCACTGTTGGGATGGAGGAACCTGACTATCCTGGGTGGGAACGCTACCTAGCTGCTCTTCTGAAATGTCCAAAAATATTATTGATTGCAACCGTTACATTTTATGATAATAATGCATTTTTTGACAGGAAATCTAGGCTCTAGCTTAGCTGTTTACATTAGAGGGATAAGGGAAGTCACTTACATGGTATGTGTATTTTTAACTTCCAAAGGCAGAATTCTGAAATCAACGGTTACTTTTTGTTGGGATTTCTTATGCCATAGCTCAGATTATACAGCACTGGTCACCACTGGATATAATTCATCAGTAGTAAGCAATGTAGTATTCTGTTGAACCCAAAGGAAAGAGGTGACAGCTGCAGCATGCACAGAGTAGGCTTGAGGATATAGAACCCAGGTTTTGTTGAGTTTTAATCAAACATGTTCTGAGCTTTGTAAATTCAATCTCCTTTGGTTACCACATTCTTCTATAAATTACAGGCAAATGGAACACAGGTCACGTCTTCTCATTTTTTGCATAAAACTACTGGTACTGAATTCTGGGTATTTTGGTCACACTGTGTGTACTCATGGTTATTGCTCTTACTGGTGATGGAAGCAATTGTGCAGATAATTGCACAGTTATTGTCTCTATATAATTCCTTCTGTGATTTAAAAAAATTTAATATGTAAATATAATTCTGGAGAGAACTGCCTTTAGATTTTATTATAAATTTCAACACACAGTTATGCAAATAAAGGATTTCATAAATGTCAGTGCTAATAATTGCCAACTTGGTGAGAAGTTTTAGCTTTATAGATGGACTTGAAAGAATATACAGGATTTTACATTTGTGAGAAATACAGTGGTGAAGTACCTAATCAGGAGGCTGATCTTTTCTGAGAGAGAAAAAAGTAACTTTTTGCTTCTCTGTGCTTAACACATTAACACCCCCTCATTCATTACTGAAGTCTTTCTCAAGATGGAGATGCCATCTGTGTCACACACCTTGGGGTGAGGAAGCAGTGTTGAGGAGTTGAAGCTTTTTGTTATCCCAGTGATATGAAGCACCCATGTTGTGGGATAAACTGTAAATTCAGAGAAAATAGAATTTGCTGGCATGTCAACTTTGGACATTCTGTGAGTGTCCAGCAAAGAAGGCTGTGAATTGCTTCTGTCAGTTTGACTGGCATAAGCTCCTAAAACCGTTGGCAGCTTGCAATTCTTTTTACTGACTTTCAAACAAATTACTGACATCATTATGTATTAACTTTCATGTTAATGCAGTCACAATATAAATGATCGAATACGAATTTTCAAATAAAACCACATGCTTAAAAATTAAACCTCAGAAAGACCTATATTTATTGTCATTCAATGACCATTTAACTGTATCAGGGTTTACCCTTGATTTCAGTTTTAAACAAGTTTTAAACTCTGAAGTGACCTCTTGGGATGGCCATATACCCGAGTTGGTCTGGGCTAATATTGTGTTATTAGTTAATCCTGCTGGACAAATTGCTCATGACATGCTTTTACTTCATTGCTGGTATGTTTCGAATTATGTTGTAAATTGTGCCCTTCTGGATTGTTTCTGTGCTATAGCTAGTTGTCTTCCTATACACAGCAAAATTGTTTGTATTTTAATAAAGTTAATTTGATTTATCATACTTTTATGAGCCAAGATCTCAAATGGTAACACATTTATTATAGTGTTTAATGTTGAATTCTAACTTTTGTTTAAAGTCTTATTTTGTCTGCTAAAATGGGGTTTAGATTTCAATTAACCTTTTGCTTCCTCTTTGCTTTTTAAGTACACAGTATCATTGCACCTTGATAATAGAGTGCAGTTTTATCCCTTAATCTTCACTGAAACCCACTATATTTATTAAGCCAGTTTGGGGGTCCTAACTCTAGTTATACTGTTAAAATAACTAAAGTAGTCATTTTAAAATAAAATAAATGTTTCCATTTACAAAATTCTTAAACTTTATTTCCTTATATTTGGAAATGTGAATAAGCTATTTCTTAATAAAAGTGTGTATTCACATTTTTGCAAACTTGGATGAACTTCATATGAATCTAGCTTTTTTTTTTCCTTTTTGTCTTTTTTACTTTACCATACCGGGGACTGGCAACAGGATCGCAACCCTCGGTGTTGCGCCCGCACCGCGCTCA
>NW_007726243.1:1569668-1570960 GCF_000696425.1 Galeopterus variegatus
GGCGGGAGCGCCGCCGCGCTCCCAAGCAGTGCACTCTCCAGTGCGCCACCGGGCCGGCCCTGAATCTAGCTTTTGACTACACCACCTATTCTTGCCCTATGAGGTACTCACCTTATATTCAATTTAATTCAACAAGTCCTAGGCCCTTGAGGCCCTTGTGATAATAATATTGCATAGCATTCCCAACTTTGAGAAGCTGACTATCTAGCAGGGAAAGCAAGTACATGAATAATTAGCACATTGTATGGTAAGTTCTGATGGAGAAGTCTGCATGAAGGAGGGCAGGACACTGAGAATGGAGCATCTGATCTGCAACAAAAGGAGAAGACTTGCTGGGAGCAGTGGGGCATTTGAATTAGGTCCAAGTAGGAGTCTACCAGGCAGATGAAAGGATAGAGGTGAAGTCCCAGGCCAATAGAGTAGCATAAGGAATGGCACAGACAAATGACAGTGTATTGTGGATTTGCAGAGTTTGAGTAGTCAAGAGTAAACAGTTCATGGTATGTGTGTGGGAGGAGAGAAGAGGTGTGGAAAAGTTGGAATAGGAGGGGTAGGATATTAAGATGTAGACATTTACATAGCCACATGATATTTTGATGTAGCCTAAAATGCAAAAATGTTTTACATTAAATTATTTTTAGAAGTGTCAAATAATGTGCACAAAAATGCTCTTACTCCATCTCTGACACTCACACTGTCAGTCCTTCTCAAAACTACCTAGGGATAGGATGACAGTCATGGTTGTAGGGTGCTAAGAGAGATAGGATGGAAATCCAGATTGCATATAGATTAAGGATGATTATTTTCATATTTTTTGGCTTCCTTAGCTATCTTGAACTACATAAATAGTCAAGGATAAGCCAGCACAATTGCTGTAAGTTCACCACTTACTCTAACAGGGCTCAAAAGTAAACCCATGTACTGTGACTAAAACCATGCCTCACCAAAAGCTTTCCCATACTTGGCTTCATGACTGAGGTCCCACATCCAGAGACTTCCTTGACTCCCTAGAGAGGGGGTCAAGAGAAAGTTTCAGACAACTACTTCTTGTTACCTCTAAACTCAGATCATCACCAACACTATTTACTTTGAATCCACCTGTACAATTTTTAAATTAATTTATTTTTTAATTGACGTGTATTGATTGTACATATTTATGGGGTATAGTGTTATATTTCAATACACATATACAATATGTGATGATCAAAGAAGAGCAATTAGCATATTCATTATTGCAAAAATTTGTCATTTCTTTGTGATGATAACGTTTGAGTTACTCTCTTCTAGCCATT
>NW_007726243.1:1571139-1573187 GCF_000696425.1 Galeopterus variegatus
ATGTAGACATTTACATAGCCACATGATATTTTGATGTAGCCTAAAATGCAAAAATGTTTTACATTAAATTATTTTTAGAAGTGTCAAATAATGTGCACAAAAATGCTCTTACTCCATCTCTGACACTCACACTGTCAGTCCTTCTCAAAACTACCTAGGGATAGGATGACAGTCATGGTTGTAGGGTGCTAAGAGAGATAGGATGGAAATCCAGATTGCATATAGATTAAGGATGATTATTTTCATATTTTTTGGCTTCCTTAGCTATCTTGAACTACATAAATAGTCAAGGATAAGCCAGCACAATTGCTGTAAGTTCACCACTTACTCTAACAGGGCTCAAAAGTAAACCCATGTACTGTGACTAAAACCATGCCTCACCAAAAGCTTTCCCATACTTGGCTTCATGACTGAGGTCCCACATCCAGAGACTTCCTTGACTCCCTAGAGAGGGGGTCAAGAGAAAGTTTCAGACAACTACTTCTTGTTACCTCTAAACTCAGATCATCACCAACACTATTTACTTTGAATCCACCTGTACAATTTTTAAATTAATTTATTTTTTAATTGACATGTATTGATTGTACATATTTATGGGGTATAGTGTTATATTTCAATACACATATACAATATGTGATGTTCAAAGAAGAGCAATTAGCATATTCATCATTGCAAAAATTTGTCATTTCTTTGTGATGATAACGTTTGAGTTACTCTCTTCTAGCCATTTGAGAACATACAGTAATTGTTAATTATAGATGCCTAGCATTACTGTACACCACTGGAAATTATTTTTCCTGTCTAGCTGTAAATTTGCATCCATTAATTACCTCTCTCTTTCCCCTCTTCCCCTTCCTCTTTCCAGCCTCTGGTAACCACTATTCTACTCTCTACTTCTAAAATCTTGATTGTTTTTTAGCTTCCACATATGAGCGAGAGAACATGCGATATTTATCTTTCTGCTGCCAAGTGGACCTCCCCAACCTCACTGAAGCTTAATCTCTTCTGTAAATGTTGAGGGTGGAAAAATCCTATTATGGTAATTGAAAGGTGGGCCTTGAAGAGGTGATTGGATTGTAGGACCATGCCTCAGTGAATGGATTAATAATGGTGGTCAGGGGCGAGGTTCCGAGGGCTTTAAAAGGGGAGCATGAGAGTCTGTCTCTCTCTCTTTGCTCTACCATTTCTACCATGTGAGACCTCTGCATTGCTGTAAAGCCACCATCAAAGAAAGCCCTCATCATAAGCGCTCCCCAGACTGTGGACTTCCCAGCCTCCAAAACTGTGAGCAATAAAGCTTATTTTCTTTATAAGTCACCCACTTCCATGTATTTTGGTATAAGCAACAGAAACAGACTTTCTGTGCTTGACTTATTTCACTTAATGTAATGTCTTGCAGGCTCATCCACGTTGCCACAAATGACAGGATTTCATTCTTTTTTATGGCTGAGTAGTATTTCATTGAGTGTATGTACATTCTCTATCCATTCATTTGTTGATAGACACCTAGGTTGATTCCACCTTTTGGCTGTTGTGAATAGTGCTGCAATACACATAGGAGTGCAGATATCTCTTTGAATGTTAATTTCCTTTTTTTAGATAAATACCCAGCAGTGGATTGCTGGATCATATGATAGTTCTATTTTTAGTTTTATGAGGAACCTCTATACTATTTTTCATAGTGGTGGTACTAATTTATATTCCCACCAACAGTACATAAGAATTCTCTTTTCTCTGCATCCTTACTGGCATTTGTTATTTTTTTTTTTTTTTTCGTTTTGATAATAGACATTCTAACTGGGATGAGATGATATCTCATTGTGGTTTTGATTTGTGTTTCTCTGATGATTTGCAATGAACATATTTTCATATACCTGTCAGCCATTTCTTATCTTCTTTTGGGAAATGTCTATTCAGGTCATTTGTCCATCTTTTAATTGGATTATTTGGTTTTTTGCTGTTGAGTTGTTTGCATTCCTTGTATATTCTGGATATTAATCCCTTGTAGGATGAATAGTTTGCAGGTATTTTCTCCATTCTGCTGGTTG
>NW_007726243.1:1575072-1592226 GCF_000696425.1 Galeopterus variegatus
TATAATAATTTTGTAAACTGAAAAAAAAAAAAAAAACCTTAAGCAATTTAGACTACTTCTTAACTTTAAAAAATGTATTTTCTGAATTTATAGGATCCAAACTACCAGTAGAAATATTTCACCTTTTCTTATGTCACATTAAAATCATTTGACTTAAAAATCTGAAATGTGAATTGTTTTCACCATGAAAGAATGAAAATTTCAGCCTGGCTTCAGAGAACCCTTAGTTGTAACCCTTGAAACATCAGTGCATTAAATGACATTTTAATAGGATTTAATTTTAAAACAGCAATACCTATGCTATCATTATGTTTAATACTATAATGTAAACTCCTCGAGGATATGGGCCTCATTTAGTCACTTAAAGAACATGGTATGAGGGCCTGATACTACCAGGCCAGTGTATGGAGATACGGGACAAGTAAATCTCAAATTCTTCCCTCTGTCAGTATGGTGAGATAGGCAAGTGAGTAAATAAATAAATCCAAGACAGCACGATTAGCATAACCATAGAGGTAACAGAAGATTCCAAAGGGGCAATATTTCTTAGGGCACACAGCATTGATTTTCATGCTGTGTACAATTGTTTGCTGAATTAGATATACTCTATTTTCTTCTGGAATGATTATCTTAAGTACTTTGAAGCTAATACTGTATCTTTGCATATTTGCATTAAAATGATTCTGAGCGCATGCATGAGGCAAATCTAATACTGTTCTTAAAGGGTACTCAGAAAGAGACTGTAGAACAGCGAGATTGGCTTGGGAAAGAGGCCTGAACTGTGAAGCATGGTTCCTTGAGTGGAATCCGTTCAGGGCAGGCCATTGAGTGTGGGGTTATAGGTTTGGCATTTGGATCTTGACTCCCTAGGATCAAAGTGCTGATAATTACTGTCTTGGTGTCTTTAGACAAATAAATAAATCTTCCATTCTTTTCTTCATTTGAACAATTGTGGGTAAAAAATAGCACCTAGCTTTATAGGGTTGTGATGAGAATTAAATGAGTATCTTTGCATAAAACAGAGCAGTTTCTGACACACAAAGGTACAATAAATGGTAACTATTTTTAGTATTTTATTAGAACAAAGACAAATATCAAGATTTTTGGCGCCAAATTCTTCATGGATGTATTGACAATAAACAATTAACTACCATATAAATTGTCTACTTCTCTTCTTTACTTTTCTGACCAATCATTAGGGTTTGGTTAGAATAGAATTGGGGTCACTTGAAATGGGGGGCTCAGTGGAGTACCTGATACGTAGGGGAGGATTGGGTTGCACCATTATCATACATTTTTCATGACAATAAACCATTGGATAAATATTCCTAAAGTAGCAGGCAAAAGTCAAGCTTAAATACACAGGTCATTGGACATATTTCTGATGGCCCCTGGACTGGAGTGACCTGTGAAAGGGTCTGCCTCCTCCCTTGAAGTGAATTTGGATTAAGACCTTGATCAAAAATCCAAGTCATATGGGATAAGCTTGTTATAACCCAGATGAAGAGAAGGGAGTAAGAGAATTATAAACTGGACCTCTCTACATATTCACAGAACGCACATCAGTAACCTGCATGTAGTGGATTTCAGTTGATTATATAAGTATGTAGGAGAAAAAGAGGGGGAAAGAGGTTGCTGAAAATTGGAGAAACTCACACAGAACGCACATCAGTAACCTGCATGTAGTGGATTTCAGTTGATTATATAAGTATGTAGGAAAAAAAGAGGGGGAAAGAGGTTGCTGAAAATTGGAGAAACTCATGTGAAGTGGCCCAGTAAAAGCAAAATATTATATACTTTAACATTCTGTAGATATCAAATCTATTGGTTACTAGCAATATATCTTACTCAGTTTCCCTGATATTCAGTTTTCTTATCTGTAAATTGGGCATAATATTTCCTAATTCTAAGGTTGTCATGAAGAATAAATGTGCCAGTGTATGCAATTAAAAGAGATTAGTTCCTGTTAAGTAACAGATCTTTTTCTGGATCTGGGAATTTCAAGTAACTTGCTATTGTCATCTGGGAGGAAAATTGACCTAGGAGAGTATGGATGGATTACTGCTGGGATGTACTTCTTCCTTCTAACCTTCCACTATGCTTTCTGTAGTGCCATATCCAGCAGGCTAGTTTTTTATCTAGCTTCTTCTGAACAGATAGTAAAATTCTACTTTTCTTGCTGAATGCTTCATTCCAGGAAATTCTGGGGAAAACAGTGATTGTTTCCAACACTGCATTCTCTTATCATATTCTAATGCAGCTTATCTCTTTTTACACGTCATTTTTTAGAGGTAAATTTTAAATCATGGAATTAGATTTTCAATTGAAACAGGATAAAAGAAACAAATAGGTGCAAATAGAGAGGGGGATAAGAACTTGATTGTCTCTTAATTGCAGTCTCTGTTGATGCCCACAAATGGTAGCTACTGATGTGCCCTGTGCTTTGCAGAGCCCTGGAGTGCTGCCAGCCATTATCCTCCTTAATATTTAATAGACATTTGTACAGAAACACCACAGAGGTATGAGAGATGTTAATTGCTCATAACATTTTAATTTTTCTTTTTTAATTTAGCAGGCTGCTAGTCATAAAATAAAGAATGTTGTTTGGCTAGGTTGAAATTTTAATGTTCGGCTTTTCAATTTTTCTATGAGATAATTTTTCAGTGAAGTTAGTAATAAATACTTTGGGTTTTCATCATGCCCCATTCTAAAGAGATGAAAGTCCTGATCAGAGAGAGACTCACTGAGACCCGGCACAAATGCCAGGCCCTTTGGTACTTTGCTCATTTTTCCTGGAAATGCTGCTCCTAGCAGTGAGTCAGAGCTATGGGGAAACTGTCTCTTTTATGTACCATCAGCTTCTTGAAGTTCTGCTCTATTATTTATCCCTGTGGCAAATATCTCAAATCCTGAATGCTTACTGTCTTTCTTGTTCTACCACAATCGTTGATTTTTTTTGTTTTTATGTTTTCTTTACATTTCATTTAAAAATTAGTTTTAGTATGGGGGGAGTTATGCAAAAATATCTGTACAGAAACACCAAATATAACAATTTCTAGAAACCTTTAAGGATTACAGCAAAAAAAAAAAAAAGTTATACCTGATGGTAAACAGCGATAGAATGTATTTTAGTCGAGAATTCTTGTACAACGTGATATGTTCTGACCACTTATATTATTGCCCATCTTCTATAATTCTGTGTTCTTTGAATGCAACATGCTATCCCCTCTGCCTTTAATGCGTTTCTTCTTTTCACTGTTGTGGAGGCTCGTTCTTTTTTTGTCAATTCAAAAGTTCCCTCTTCAGAGAAGTTCTTCCAGACCTGACCACAAGGCTCAATTTGTCATATTTACTTCACCTAAATATTTCCTCAAGTCTTATTTGTGTACGGGTGTATCTCTCTCACTGTGCTATGAACCCTTTGAGGAGAGATCATCTGTCTTACTGTTTTCTGAATCCTTGTTGTCTAACAACACAGTGCCAGACACATACAAAGTGCTCATAAAGTTTGTAGGAGGAATGCTTTTTATAACTAACCCAAAACTGCAACAGATGTTTCATTTCAAATAGGCTCCTCTCTGCTTCCGCCAAATCAGCATCACTTCAGGAGACATTCTATTGTTGATGCTTTAAAAATAATTAAACCATTTTCTGCATTAAATTTAAATGAGCATTTGGTAAAGGAAAAGGAAAAAATGAAATAACGTGTAAAAATAAAAATTAGATAAGAAGTAACTATGGAACAATGTTAACTTTCTAAAGAGAATTTGCTTTGTTAAAGTGAAAAATTTTAGGAGTTAAACAAAGAAAATGTCTGCTTATGAAAGGCAACAAGGTGTTTCAATTTCTGGAAACTTCTACAGATATGTTAAATTTAATTCTTTGCAATATCATCCCTGAAGCAATATAGTCACTTGTTTGCTCTTGTGTGTTAAATTCAAATCTTTATTTTTTATCTCATTTTGTTTGCTTGAATTTTATAGCACAGAGTCCAATCTTCAAGAGAATGTGAGTGTAACCTCATTCTTCCTTACTCTGTAGAACCTTGAAGCAGTTATTCAACAAAATAGTTCAGTGAATTGCTATAGGCCACAGAGCAAGTAAGTTGCAATGAAGGGAAAAGATTCAGGTCTCTTAGGTCTCTGCGACCCCAGTCGACTCTATGAAGATTAAAATATTCTGTTCTTAGACCGCATATTTTATAATCGTCTATAAAATAATGTAGATTTTCTAAGGTAGTGTGACCCTCCATAAAGAAATAAACCCTACATAAATAACAGATACTTAATATAATATATCTGGAATGAAGAGCCTTAAAAATGTTCACCCCTAATAATCCCATTCCTGAGACCCTCTTTTAAGAAAATAATCAGAGATGAGTACAAATATCTATACTGAAGAACTTTATATCATTATGTACCTTAGTAAAAAATGGCAAACTATTAAATGTTCAACAACGTAGACCAAGTAAATAAATCATACTACATCTATATGAATAAATTTCAAACAAAAATTCGGGTGTCGGAAGATTTTTACAAAGGGATTAGAGAATGGCCACGATATAACATTATATAATGAAAAGTAAGAACAAACTGGTATATGAAACATGAAATTAATATTTTAGCAAAAAGAATATGCACAAACATACATATTAGAATAAAATTTTAAATTTAAGAACAATTATATGTTTTTTAAAATTTTCTCATTATCCTATAATAAGCATATGCCCATATTGCTGCAAAATAAGAAGAAAAAAAAAAAGGAATTTTGACGGGTACCACCTTACAGGTTAAGCATGATCTATTGGAATTTTACTGTATAATGTTACTTTTCAGGGTAGATTCAGTGCATGCTAGAGCCTTGTTGTAAATGTTATTGCTGCATAGTATCCTGATAAATGCAAGTAGATCTCATTTGATGATCATAGGATGTGCATCAGAAAGACCTGGATGGAGAAAAACTTTTAAAAAACATTTCTGCCTAAGACTCATCTCAGTCCTCTTGCATAAGTACATGTAAGAATGTGGATGTGGAATCCACTATACACACATTTTGTAAAGCTTTCTCCAGGTTATTTAGATATACATCAATGATTATACTATACTACTTTGGTCTGAAATAAAGAGAGTAAAACTTAAAAGAAGAGGTGGAGATGAATGCAGAGGAAACATTTAACTTCTAGTAGAAATGATATGTGAGGTCCTCAGAGCTCTCTGAAGAGGAAGATAATTATAGAAAGAGCTTTACTTGTAGTACATTTGTCTCTTATGATAGATATAGAAGAGTAGTTGGTGTCTACTTTCTTAAGCTCCAACTGAAGGTGGGCAGAAGGGGGATGAACAGATATAGTTTTTAATGGGATTATGATGTGAGAAATATATTTTTATTATAAAGGCATGCATAACTAAATAATCAGTCTAATTTAATCAATATTTCTGTCCTTCTCCAAAACAATACACATAGCTTAGAAAGCTTTAATTCCTATTACTTCCTCCAATTTTACATGGTAGTATTTCTGGTATTTAATTTTTATCTAGTTTTTATATCCCACAAGAATTTTGGATTTTGTTAGAGTATTTGTTCAGATTAACCCAAAAGCTTGGCAATTTATTTGCTCACAGTAGTTTCTTGCAACTTATTCTTTTTTGGTTCATTCAACTTATTTCTAATTAAAAATTTAGTGGTTCACTTAGTAAAAATCTGAGTGGTAAATTCTCTCAGGCTTTGATTGCTTAAAAAAGGTCTTTATTTTACCCTAACTCTTGAATATGCAAAACAAAATATCAGTGGATGTCTACTCGAAATAGATTGTTATAAGATGTTTTATGTAAGCCTCATGGTAACCACAAAGAAAATGCCTGTAGAAGATACATGAAAGTAAGTGAGAAAAGAATCAAAGCATGCACTACAAAAAAATCATGAAACATAAAGGAAGATAGTAAGAGAGGAAAAGAGGGACAAAAAAGCTGTAACACAGATAGAAAACCACTAACAAAATGGCAATAGTAAGTCCTTTCATATCAGTGATTACTTTAAATGTAAATGGATCAAACTTTCCAATCAAAAGACATAGAGTGGCTGAATAAAAATATAAATAAATAAGTAAATAAAATTCGACTAGATACTGTCCACAAAAGACCCACTTTATTTTTATTTTTATTTTTTTTGTCCTTTTTTTTGAGACCGGCCGCACTGCGCTCAGCCAGTGAGTGCTGTGAGTGCACCGGTCATCCCTATATAGGACCCGAACCTGCGGTGGGAGCACCGCCGCGCTCCCAGTGCTGCACCCTCCCGAGTGTGCCACGGGCTCCGCCCAAAAGACCCACTTTAGATTTAAGAACACAACTAGCATTATACTGAATGGTAAAAAAAAACCCAAAACTGAAACCTTTTGCTCTAGGTTCAGGAACACACAAAGATGCCCACTCTCACCACTTCTATTTAACATAATTCTGGAATTACTAGCCAGGGTAATTAGACAAGAAAAAGAAATAAAAGGCATTAAAGTTGGAATGGAGGAAGTACTGTTTTTCTGTATGCAGATGATATAATCTTGTAAGGAGAAAGCTCTATAAAGATTACACAAAACAACCTGATATAATTAATAAATAAATTCAGTAAAGTTTCAGGATACAAAAAATCAACATACAAAATTACTTGCATCTCTACACTGTAATAACAAATTCTCTGAAGGCAAAATAAAAAAATACAATAAAAACAACATTTACGGTAGCATCAAAAAGAATAAAATACTTAGGAAAAACTTAATGATGGAGGTGAAAGATCTGTGCATTGAAAACTACAAAATACTGTTGAAAGAAATTAAAGACAAATAAATGAAAAGACATCCTATGTTCATTGAAAGAATTAATATTGCTAAAATGCCCATACTACCCAAAGTGATCTATAGATCGATAAAATATCTATCAAAATCTCAGTAGCATTTTTTACAAAAATAGAGAAAACAATTCTAAATTTCATATGGAACTACAAAGGATCCTGAATAGATAACACAATTTTGATAAAGAAGACAAAGGTAATACTCTTATATTTCCTAATTTCAAATATATTACAAAACTACAGTAATCCAAACAGTTTGATTGGTTTTGGCATAAATTCAGAATGTCTGTGGAATTGAATAAAGAGCCTAGAAGTAAACCCATGCATATACAGTCAAATGATCTTCTACAAGGGTACCAAGACTACACAATGGGAAAGGATAATTGTGATGGGAAAACTGGATATTCACATGGAGAACAACAAAATTGAACCTTTATCTTAAATCTTATACAAAAATAAACTCAAAATGCATTAAAGACTTAAATCAAAACCTGAGATTATAAAATTTCTAGGAGAAAACATAGGGGAAAACTTAGTAACATTGGTCTTGGCAATGATTTCTTGGATATAACACAAAAAGCATAGGCAACAAAAGTGAAAATAAAGTGGGACTACATCAAACTAAAAAGCTTTTGCACAAGAAAGGAAAGAAAATAATCAGATTGCAAAGGAAACCTACAAAGTAGTAGAAAATATCTGCAGACCATTGACAGAATGAAGAATATGTTGTATCTAATAAGGGGTTAATATTCAAAGTATATAAGGAACTCCTACAACTCACTAGTAAAAGACCCAAAAGAGTCATTGAAAAAATGGGCCAAAAATCTTGGGTAGACATTTTTCCAAAGAAAACACACAAATGGCCAGCAGGTATATGAAAAGATGCCCACCATCACTAATCATTAGGGAAACACAAAACCACATCAAGATATCACCTCATACCTGTTAGGATGGTTAGTCATGCAAGATGAAAAAGTTCTAGAGATCTGCTTTATAAAATTGTGCTTATAGTTAAATTTGTACTATACACTTAAAAATTTATGAGGAAGGTAGATCTCTTGTTAGGTGTGTGTTTTTTTACCACAATAAGAAAATAAGCAAATTGAATTCAGCAATACACAAACATGCTAAGATACCATGACACATGTGGTTTATTCTAAGGGAGCAATATTGGCTTAATATTTGATTGAAAACCTCAGTCACTGTAGTTTACCACATTAATCAAATCAGGAAAAAAGCTTTGATTATAAAAAAAAATTGATAAATTCAAAATAATTTATAAAAGAAAGTTTCAGCAAGCTAGAAGTAGAGGGAAATTTCTCAATTTGAAAAGAACATCCACAAAACATCTAAAGCTAATAGAATACTTAATAGTAAAATATTGGTTGCTTTGCTACTTTAAGTCTGAAATGAGACAAGAATGTCTATTATTTCTCCTTTCCTTTACCATTATACTGTGGTCTTAATCAATATAGTAGTGAAAAAAAACATGAATATTGAAAATATAGATGTAAAACTGTCACTAATTACAAATGACATGATTTGGATATATGGAAAATCCCAGAAGAATTCACTAAGAACACATAATTAATAAGTGAATTTGGGCATCTGTTCAAATAAAGTAATATATAAAAATCAATTGCATTTCATATACTCATAACAAAAATGCAAAGAAGTATAAAATATCAGATATCTAAGAATAAATACAATAAAGATGTGCCAGACCTTTCTCCTGAACACTACAAAACATTTTAAGAAAATTTTTTTAAAAATCTGTGTAGATGAACTGATATACAGTGTTCATGGATCATAAGACAAATGTTGTTAAGATATAAATTTCCCTTAAATTGATCTGTAAATTCAAAGCAATATTGATTAAAACATCAACAACTTTTTTCAAATTTGCATGATAATACAAGAAACATAGAATAGCCAAGATAATCTGGAAAGAGAAGAAAATAGTTGGAGTATTTGTATTGCCAGATAGCACAAAGCCACAATAATCAATACAGTGTTTTACTAGTGTAAGAACAGAACATAAATTTGAAAAAATTTTGATAAATGTATGCATTTTTATAATCTAGACCTTGATCCTTGACAGAAATATAAAATGATTTTATCTTCTCAGAAAGTTTTGCCTGCTGCTTTCTAGATAATCCTCCCCGCTCCCCCAAAGACAACTATTATTATGAATTTTATGAGAATAGATCATTTCTTCTGTCTTTAAATGTCATGTAAATGTTATGAAAGAGTGAATACTCTTTTTTATCTAGCTTCTTTCACTCAAAACAATATGTGAGGGATTCATTTATACTGTCTAGTATCTCAGCAGGTTTCTTTGCTCTGTCTCTCTCACTCTTTTTTTTTTTTGGTTAAATTGTTGAGGAGTATGAATATAGTATAAGTATAATGTGTTTTTCTATTATCCACTTGAGGGGCATATGGGTTCTTTCCAGTTTTGGATAATATGAAATAAGCTGCTAATGTAAATTTGTGTACAAGTCATTTCATGGACATACATTTTTTTATTTTTCTTGGGTAAGTGCCTAGGAATTGCTATGTCATGGGTAAAGTATATGTTAAAGTTTATAAGAAACTGAGAAACAGTTTTCCAAAGTGGTTATACCATTTTTCACTCCCACCTACAAATTTAGAGAGGAGTTTTATTTAATTTCACATCCTTGCGAATATTTGGTGTTGTCAGTCTTTTTTATAATGTTTTGAATATGTAATCCCTTGATGACTAATGATGATAACCTCCTTTTAATGTGCTTATTAGCCATTCCTATATTTTCTTTTGTAAAAAGTCTTTTCAAGTCAATTGACTTTTTATTTTACATTTGATTGTTGTTGTTGTTGTTGTTTTTAATGATTTTGGGGAGTGCTCTATATATTCCAGATTTAAGTCCTTTATCAGCTATGTATTACAAATATTTTCTTCTAATGTTTGGATTGTCTATATATTTTAACATACTTAAAAATAAGCATGTCAGGTATTTTATTAAACATATTAATGAAATAACCAGTAAGAATTTTTAACTGGTTCATATGAGATTTTGAATTAGAGAGGTTTTTATTCTTGACTGAACAAAATTCATTTACATTGTTACGAACAAAGATCATTTCATTGCTAGAAATTATTGGCATGGCTATTGGGTTTATTTTTACAACTTAGTCACTACCTCTATAGAGTTATAAAATTGCCTAGTGAATATAAAGTTAATGAAATGTGCAAGCTCCTATAGAATCAAATAATTCCTGACGGGTCCACTAGGCAATGCCTAGCATTTGACTAAAAGAATACTAGCACACTCTTTTGTATATTTTCAAGACTTGGTTATTTTTTTCCCAATAGTATTCCACTCTCTAATCTCCTATGACCATATATAATTTCTAAAATTTACTTTAGATCACAAAAATGTCTGGTTACAGTAGATTTTGCCAGATTCCTTACTTAGATGTACCAATAGTGTTAATTAATTAGATGTCTCAAATTTCTCTGCAAAGCTAGAGCCATACAGTATACAGTGACTACTGAGTCTAAAGAATTTGCTTCAGCCTGAAGTATTTATAACAATTTTGGTATTAGAATTTTAAAACCCTTTAACTTCTTGCTATATGTTGAATATTTGTGTCTCCTCGAAATTTATACCTTGAAATCCTAACACCCAAAGTAAAGGTATTAAAAGGTGGAGCCTTTTGAAGGTCATTTGGTCATAAGAATGGAGCCATCATGAATGGGATTAGTGACCTTATAAGACGCTGAAGAGACCAGACTTCTCCATTCTGTCATGCGATCACACAGTGAGAAGACTGCCATCTAGGAAACAAGCAGCACGTCCTCACCAGACATGGAATCTGCTGGCACTTTGATCTTGTACTTCCCAGCCTCCAGAAATGTGAAAAATAAATTTGTTGTTTATAAGTCACATAATTTATGGTATTTGTTATAGAAGCCTAAACAGACTAAGATTTTTCTCTTCTATCTTGAGTCTAGGAAACCAAGCCCCCAAAACTCCCTCTGCCAGTATTTACATATCAAATGAATTATTTCTGCTAGAAAAACCCAAATTTTGCTATGATTTCTGGTCTGCTAGTTGACTTTTTTTACCACGTGGGAGATTGAGACCTTGTGAACCCAAGTAGTAGTCCAGTTTTCTGGAGAAAGCTTTATAAGCATTGATTCCACATACCAGGGATCTTCAAAAAAATGCATGGAAAGATTAGTATTATATTTTAATTCCACCTTTTCCATGAACTTTTTGAAGTAGCCTTGTATAAAGTCAATCCTTCTTCCTTAATATGTGTTTATTATTTGTAACTAAAATAGAATAATGCTAAATATGACTTTGTATAACTGATTTGTCTAATTATTTCCTGATGAAAAGAACTTATTCTTATTGAACGTATGCAAATAATGGATATTTCCATGACGGGTAAGGAGACTCCGTAAAAGTGTCTGCATTCTTAGGGGTCGGTGAGAATCAGTCCATTTAAAAGAGTTTCATTTCAATTAAAAAAAATCTATTAAATTAATGGTTAGATACCTTAAAAAGAAAAAGACTTTTTTTTTTCTTATATGTTCATAAAAGTAAAACATTGAAAACAGTACCAAAATTTTCCAAACAATCACATTTAAGGTTCCCTTGCTCCGGCACACCTGCCCCCCGGGCTCTGGAAGGCCACCGTTGCCGCCACTGCGGCTCGCACTGTGCCTGCCTCTGTCCACATTCGTTCCCAGGCGGCCGCCACGGTACATGCAACGGCCGCGGGCGACACGTGCGATGGCGGCGCGGGGGTCTGAAAGAGGCGGCGGCAGCGGGGGCGCGGGCTCTGCAGAGCCGAGGCCGCTGCGCGTCCGCCGGGTACCGCGGCGAGGCCAGGGCCCCTGGAACTTGCCTCTGCTCCAGCGCAGCTGGGGACCAGGTAGGTGACAGCACCAGCCCCTCTGAGGAGACACGAAGGTGATTCTCCAGCCGGTCAAATTTCCAGACCGTCTGGTTTCCGCCTCCCCGACTTGGGCAGTGCTATCCCCCAAAACCTCAGCCCCGACTTTCCTCCCAAACCTGCCCTAAATCTCTCGCACACGTGGGTGGCCCCCGCCTCGAGGTACAGGCAACGGCCGCGGGCGACACGTGCGATGGCGGCGCGGGGGTCTGAAAGAGGCGGCGGCAGCGGGGGCGCGGGCTCTGCAGAGCCGAGGCCGCTGCGCGTCCGCCGGGTACCGCGGCGAGGCCAGGGCCCCTGGAACTTGCCTCTGCTCCAGCGCAGCTGGGGACCAGGTAGGTGACAGCACCAGCCCCTCTGAGGAGACACGAAGGTGATTCTCCAGCCGGTCAAATTTCCAGACCGTCTGGTTTCCGCCTCCCCGACTTGGGCAGTGCTATCCCCCAAAACCTCAGCCCCGACTTTCCTCCCAAACCTGCCCTAAATCTCTCGCACACGTGGGTGGCCCCCGCCTCGAGCTCACTCCTTCCCCCCTCATTTTCTGCTCCCTTTTCTCAGAGCGCCTTCCAGGATCACTCTCTGAGGGCGGCCTTTCGAGAAATCTCTGTGGAGTAGTGGACCAGAGCTGGGGAGTTTTTAAAAGTCAAGGCGCGAGGGACACGAAGCTAAGATGGCTTTCACCTCCGGCAACGACGATGATCTCACTATCCCCAGAGCTGCTATCAACAAGATGATCAAAGAAACTCTCCCCAGTGTCCGGGTGGCCAACAAGGCCCGAGAGCTGGTGGTGAACTGCTGCACTGAATTCATACACCTTGTATCATCAGAAGCCCATGAGGTTTGCAACAAAAAGGGAAAGAAGAACATCTCACCGGAGCATGTCATAGGAGCACTAGAAAGTTTGGGCTTTGGTTCTTACATCAGTGAAGTAAAAGAAGTCTTACAAGAATGCAAGGCAGCAGCATTAAAAAGAAGAAAGTCCCGTTTTCGTTGGGAAGACCTTGGCGTTCCTGAAGAAGAGTTATTGAGACAACAACAGGAATTATTTGCAAAAGCTAGGCAGCAACAAGCAGAACTGGCCCAACATGAGTGGCTTCAAGTGCAGCAAGCTGCCCAACAAGCACAGCTTGCTGCTGCATCAGCCAGTGCATCCAGTCAGGCAGGATCTTCTCAGGATGAACAAGATGATGTTGACATCTGAAATTCACCAGCGAAGTTTCTATTTCCTTGGTAAATGTTTTTCCCTGCACAACAAAACAGTGAAAGAGATACTTATCTGTAATTTCGTATGCATCTTGGTGGACTTGCCATTGGTATCCTAGGGATGTCTGCTGTGAGGTTACATCTATCGTGTGCTATACCCATAAAAACTTCTCTTTAAACCATTGAAAATTTAAGATTCAGTAAAATAAAAATAAACGTTTCCCTCTTCAATTTATTCACTTCTTTAAAACTAATTCTTGTTTTACTGGATCAGGGGTCAGAAGTCTGATTCTGGATTGGAAAAGAGTTCCAGAGACTCTGACTCATTTAACTGTTATTGTCTAAAAGTAGTCTAAGTCGTGTCAACTTGTAAGTCTGAATACAGGACTCTGTATTTTGAAGTATTAATAGTTCAAAGTACCTTGCACAGATCTTTCCATGAGGTTTTGACAACATCCTTCCTCATGGAAGATGCAAGTTCTGGCACTTGGCTTGCAGTAGTCCTATCAGGCCATCATTAGAGTAAAGCAGAAATGACCTGAAGATAAAAATGACTAAATGATTATAATTAATTTCTTCTAATAACAAAAAATATCAGAATGGTGATAAGTAAAATTATCTATTAAGGTTTTATACATCAATTTGAAGAAAATTACATCTATAAATGTGAAATCATCTGATCCATGAACATGGTATACTCCCTAATTTTTAGGTTTTCTTTAAAATATTTTCGGCAGTGTTTTGTAGTTTCAGTAGAAATAGCCACACATCTTTTATTTTTTTTTTTAGGTATTTAACATTTTTGATACTAACTTCTATTTCTCAGAAAAAACTGGAAGATAGATAACTAAGAACTCAGGGTAACATAGAAGAATTTTAGAAGCACCACAGCTCATGAATAAAATTAAAATAACTTTCTATAGCCACTTATATTCCTTTACATCTTCTAAGTTTCCCCTCAGGAAGATAGGGATTATGGAGAAGCTGATCCCTGAACTTCTGTGAAGAAGTAGATCTCTGTGATGCAATGGATAGACTTGTGGTAGTCATGAAAATGTACCCCTCAAATCCACTGCAGAGATTGAGCCTTATAATATTTACATTATATTAGTTCTTCATTTTGGTGAAATAAAAATGAAAACCACAGATGTATTTTTACATTTTGAGTATGAGAAGGATGATGTATTAGTAGTATAAAACACTGTAGTGTATTAGAACTATCTTTGCAGTATATAAAATATAGATACCTTGGTTCTATAGTGGATAATTCAAATTCACTCACTTTTGAACTACAGGCCAGGGAATATGTGTTTCCCAGATGTGTTTTCCATAAGCTCCTGAAGGTGATTTTGATGCAAACCAAAATTTGAAAAGAATGATAAAGTAGATGAATGGTGGCCTGAAAAATCAATGATATTTATCTACTCTTTTTCTCAGTGTCCAACACAGTGCTAGAGATTTTTCAGTTTATACTGTTGAATGGATGAATGCATTCATCATGGTCATTTGGTTTTCCATGTAAATTAGGCATAAAATAATTTAGACATTTTAGATGGTATTTTGTTAAACTAAACTGTAGCTGTATTAAAAGACTCAATCATTTTACTAGTTTTGGTAAGTTTACCAATGTCCGTCTTGTTGCTTAATCCATTGGACACTTTTCCTTACATACCTTATTTGACCCCATTGTAGAATTTGACACTATCTATTCTCTTCCTGAAATAGATTTTTTTCCTTTCCTTTGTTGGTTGACACCATAATTTTCTGTTTTTTTCCCTACTTACCTTGCCTCTTAATTAGAATTTTCAATTTTTCTGGTTTCCCCTTTTGGAATTTGGAACTTCTAATTTGCTTTTGAAACTCACCATAATTATCTCAGTTATCATGAGAGGAGTGCAACAAAATTCTTGTAGCAAAGAAAGGTACTGTCAATTAATCATCTTGTGTTCATGCGGATGCATGTGTTCACTACCAACAGTCAACATTTGTTATGTTTTCTTTACTGTGTTACTTGCTGGGAATATGAACAACCTTAAGATACTACTTTTGCACTTAAGAATCTTATAAATCAAAAAACAATGATATTATTGTAATTCTGAAAGAATTCCGAGTACACTGTCTTAGGCTATGAAACAGTTTCCTTCCTCCTTGAAGACTTTAAATACTCTCTTCGCCTTTGCCTTGGGCTGAATGTCCCCCCAAAATTTAATCCCCATTATAACTGCTGAGAGTGGGAAATCCTATTATGGTAATTGAAAGGTAGGGTCTTGAACAGGTGATTAGATTGTAGGATGATGTTGTAGTGAATGGATTAATAATGGTGGTCAGGGGTACGGTTCTTAGGGCTTTAAAAGGACAGCACACCTAGAGCTGTTTCTCTTTGCCATGTGAGATGCTGCACTGGTGTAAAGCCAACATGAGAGAAAACCTCACCAGCTGTGTTCCCTGGACTTTGGACTTCCTAGCCTCTGAAATTGTAAGGAATAAATTTTGTTTTCTTATGAAGTACTCCAGTTCTATTTATTTTGTTATAAGCAACAGAAATGGACGAACACAACCTTCTCTTTTTATTTTCTGGGATATTTAAGGAAATTTGTGTATGGGAATATGTGATAGGAGAGAAGTGAAAGAGCAGAGAGGAGGAAAGGGAGGAGAGAAGGAAGAAGGATATCAAGGCACGTGCTTCTCTGCTTCTTATTTGCTTTAAGTAAGCATACATTGAATTAAAATACATTATAGTGTTTTATCTTTCTAAAGTGTTCTTAGAATTTCATTCAATTTAATTTTCACAACATTTCATTATACTGATGGAGAACCACGCTCATCACCACTATCCTTCAGCCTTCAAGCAAATTTCTTCTACATTATTAATTTGATCCTAGCAACAGTCCTCTGAGTCTGTTGCTCATAAAAACAGGGAGAAGCAGTAGAATGAATCATGTCTAAAAGTAAAAAAAAAAAGAAAACTCAGGGGCTCATCCACTTGCTAGCTGTGTGACTTCCTCCTAACCTCCATGAGCCCATTTACCGGTTAAATATGAATAATGCTTCCTACTGGAAGAGTTTTGTGCCTGTGTTACCACACAGCAGTTTCAGGTTCTTGGTCAAACCGTGAAGGAGAACCCTTCATGGCACTAAGCAAAGTCCACAACGTGGTGTGCACCCGCTCAGCAAAAGGAAGCGGAACAGACAGATAGAACACTCAAACAATAGGACTTTATTGTAAAGTGAAAGTACATGCAGAAGGGTGCCTGGGCAACCTCATGAGTGAGGAATGCCCCTGGATTTTTAGGAGAAGGGTTTATATGCTGTTCTGGGATGGGGGTGTTTATCTTAAGAGGAGGAATATTTGGCCATGGGGGAGGATATAGGGTAATTAAGGCCTAACAGGATGATGCAAGTTGTATCAGCTTCCTGTCATGTGTCCCTGAGTTTCTAAAGTTTTATGGTTATTCACAGTGGGTTCACTTTCCCCTTAACTTCGTCCTTTCTGGTCTAGTGTTATGGGTGGAAAGCTATGTAGTGGTCATCTGCACTTTTGTTCCTCTTAGTGCACAAGCACTGTGATTTTTGGAAACCACCAAGTTCCAGGTGTAATATGCTGATTGGTAGGATGGTTAAGCTGTCTTCAGCTCAATATGGGTTCATTAACTGCAAAACAGAGTTGGCTAGTGCTGATCCGGTCTGAATATTTATAAGCAGCCTCCCTGGGGTGTGAACCTATTCTATCCTACCCTACCTGGGCTCTTACTTTCTAAATGTTGATTCATTTCCTTCTTCCTCTGAATTTACTTTTGTCCCAGGAGATCAGTTCTTCCAAAGTTAGAGATTTTTCATGGCAAGAAGTACTTTTCCTAAACAAAGATAATATTTTCAAGTATGTAATTTATCTTCTAATCGGCCCAGCCCTGCACTTACGAAGGCAGACACTGCATCTTGCTTTGTACTGGACTGGTGTGGCTGTATCCTTTTCCCTCACATGAGAGAGTCCTAGGGAGTGTGTTATCTTGTGCAAAATTTATTTTTTAATAACACCTCAAAACACTTAAAATAGAACAATCTCCTGAAAATAGAAAAAAAAAAAAAAAAAAAGGGGGGGGGGGGGACCTGAAAGCTTTTGAATGGCATGGGCATAGTTGCAAAATTTCTAATCTGGTAAGAGTT
>NW_007726243.1:1593160-1634198 GCF_000696425.1 Galeopterus variegatus
AAATCCCCAAAAAAAAAAAAAAAAAAAAAAAAAAAAAGGGAGGAGGGAGACCTGAAAGCTATTGTATGGCATGTGCATAGTTGCACAATTTCTAATCTGGTAAGAGTTCAAATGTAACAATTAATGTCACACCTCACTTCATTCAGATTAGTCTAAAGCAGATCTGCCTCAGGCAATAATAATCAGGACTCAATAAAAGATGTTGGAGCAGATGGAGTTACTACAGTTTCCAATTAACTCTTCTTTGTTGAACTATGTGTTATTTTATGATTTATTGAACTGACTTCAGCTCCGCATCATCTGTATAACTCATGTTTGTGTTTAGTAAAACCCTGTAAGTTTGATTACTTTCTAAGGTAAAGGGGGGCTTTGTCTAAATGGAAAATTTTATCTTTTCTTAATGAAATAGTTGTAGAATAGAAGGCACTTCCTTTTATACCTGGAACAAAAACAGAAAGAGAAAAAGACAGCTGGTGTTTATTGAGCACTGGAAATGCCTGGTAGGTATTTTTAGGTAAATTTACTCATATATATAATGCTGCATTTAATCCTCAGAACCACACTGTGAGGAAGAGGTTGTTTCTTATTTGCTTACCATGTTGTTGATGAGAAAAACAAACAAAAAACTGTGGCAGTTTGAATTAGCAAGCAGATGTGAAAAAGCAGAAAGACCTTCCTAGCTGTACATAAAATCATATGGCCAAGGAAGAGGTAGGAGAGGTTTTGCAAATGAGAATGTTGAGAATGTTATGAATAAGAACATCTTGTTTTATTAAAAGAGAAACATAGCACATATATGTGTATATATGAAACAAAAGAATTAACTTTTTTAGAATTCTAGGAGGCTCTTTTACATGTGAATAGCATCACTGTGAAGAAACATTTAACAAATGTGCTTGGATATCACACAATGCATTAGGCACTGATAGTTTAATGGTGGAAAAGACAGGCTCTGTCTCTGCTTTCATAGAAAAAATAAATACAGATATTTGTGAGATTTCAGTTAATGCTTATCCATTGTTTACTAAGAAAGTGAGAGCATAGTCAATTTGACTACATTGAATTGATTAACAAGGCAGAAAGGATTCATTACTACGGGAAGTGCAAAGAACTCAAAGAAGAAAGCGGGAAAAAGTCAGGTCCTACTTCTCTTAATAAGTTTTAGACCCTGAAAAGGAAAATAAAATGGATGATGGAAGGGGCAGGTGTTCTTAGTATATCATTAAGAAGATGGGTCTAGTAGTGTTTAGGATTCCCCAGAAAGTGAATTTTTTTTTCTATGTAACTGTATTTGCTGTCAAGAAATTACTGTTCTTGGACTTTTATTGAGGCAGTTCAACTACCCAATAAGTAACATTTCTTAACAAATATTTCTGATTTTATCATGACCAAGGGACACTTAACTGTCTCAAAGATAATATATTTGATACATCACTCTACATCAAAGATTCGATGATCGTGTGTTGCAATATGAATCCACCACATACCATAATTTGAATTAAGCCAGAAGCAGCTTTGTAGTTGATAGCCGAAATATAATGTTAATGTCTTTTTGCTTCCAGAACTTAAAAACAGGTCGGTTATATTTTCAAGATACAGTTAAAGGTGTAAACTAAGGAGTACACATGATTGTAAGGCAAGAGTTTATAGTTTAGTAGAGAAGCTAATGGGCAGTGTAACAAAATCATATCAAAAGCAAGCAGGAAAGGAATAATAAAGGACAAAGAAAATCAGAGATCAGTCAGCATATTTGGGCAAAATATGAGGAAATATTCAAAACGTATGAGAATCTTGAGTTCATCTAATGAGTAAGAATGTTGGAAAGGCTCAAACATCACAAAAAAAGATCAAAGGTTGGAGAAGGAGCTATGAAGAAAACTTTAAACAGAAATATAATTAGGACAAAACTCTTATTACTACATGACTCGTACACAGATTTTTTACTATTCCATAGTAACATGACTTCTCAAATAGAGCTTTATGGTAAAATTATAAAATGTGGTGGATTTATCATAAAATATGTTTGCGAGTGTGTGTATGTGTGTATGTAATTCTTCTTCTATATATGGGGATTATAGTTGGCTTATTCACTTAATAAAGTATTAGAAGGATAAAGTAATATGCTATCAGAAGAGGGCTTTGACAAATTAAAACTGTAAAATAAACTTTCTGCTTATAAAATAGTGAAATGATAGAATAGGTCACAGAAGACGGTTATTATAATGCCATGAGTACAATGAAATTATTTTGGTTTTAACTCTAGAAAGTCAAGAAGATGACCTCTTGTCCTGCAGAGACCTAAAATTTTGATTTTTAGGTTTTAGAGAAGTTCTGTGTTTTAATTCAGTGTTCTGAATTCTAACCTAGGGATTCCAAATGCACAGCTTATAGACACCTCCCTCTTATCTATTTGCAAAAGTCTATGGAGTGAGGGATAGGATCCAAATGCAATCTATTGCAGAGGTAAAAATGTGCAGTTCTCTGTTATCACCGTTAAAAGAATCCATGAATTGTGAAAGGATATATTTTTCTGCAGGACAACTTGCCATTTGGAAATGACTTACATATTTGTTTCTTTGGGTCATCAGGAAGCACACAACTTAAAGTATAAACAATGAAAAATGTTTTAGGAACATAGGAATATTCTAAAAATGTGTGTATATATTGGGAGATACTATATACTGTAACAGTGAGCAATGAATAATATAGTTTATATTTCTAAAATGTATTAATATGTATATACATATGTATGTATATGTGTGTGTATGTATGATGTATTTTCATGTTTCATTTCCTCACTAGCTTTAGGCATCAATCTACCTTAGGGAGAGATTAAGAATGCAGAAGGAGAAATCAGAGAAGTGAATTAATATTTAGCTCCTGGAGCTAAAAATAAAAGTTTACAGAAGACAACAGTCTTGAAAGCCAGATTTTGTTAACACAGAGGATTTTCTAGATTCTTTTATTTCCTCGTGAGACATAACATGAATGAAGCCTATAAAACTTGATCATAGACGTTCCATTTTCAAGTGGTCCTTGTCAAGCAGGCTTGGGTCAGGGTTTTGGAGAAACAGGAGAGGAGAGAGAGAAAGAGAGAGATGAAGAGACAGAGAGAGAGAGAGAGAGAGAGAGAAACTGCTGCTTACAATCCTGGTAGTTGGTGGGGAGAGGAGGGTAGAAGAGAGGACAGAGAGAGGGGTGAGTAGAACTGGAATAAGGGCTCTTATTATCTGCCTAAATTTGAAAAGAGGAGTTGACTTTGGATATATTCACATGGGTATGAGAGGGCCTGAGTCCATTCAAGTTGGTCATGCTTCCCTGGGTATCCTGAGTGGAAATCTTCGAGCCTCCATGGGGAGTCTAGCCCACAGATCCTTCCAAAATGGCCACATGATAGTTATGCATGTCCTTGCTGTAAGGCGGCCAGGTAGATGGTCTGCAGGACATGCTGGGATCCCAGAATTTTCTGCCTACCCCAGTGAAGTGGACTTGTTAAAATTGCTGGCAGGTAGCAGAGTCCTGGGGTCAAAACTAAGTGGCCACCATAGGTGAGGGCTTTGAAATGGGGTAAAAGTAGTGGTACTGTGGATTCTAGTAGAGGTGCCAGCATATCACCCCAAAAGCCTTGTGGAGCCAGTTGCCCATCAGCAGTCACCAATTTGGGGAGCAGACCTATCTGTATATTCTGCATAAGAGGTCACAGAGATCCAGGGAGGACCTCATGAACCTGAGGAACAAATATACTTTTCATTCCTTTATGCTTCTGGCCCATTTCTATGAAGACAATAACTTGATATATAATCCTTCTAAACTTGAGAAAAGTAAAGAGAAAAAGTAATATTTGAAAGACCGAGTACTTACCTAAAACAAAACAAAACAAACAACCCCCCCCCAAAACCCAAACTATGTGAAAGAGGCAAATTTAAAACAGTCCTAATAAGGAGTTGAACTTCGAAGAGACTTAAAAAGGATTGTTGAAACCAGAGGAGATGGAAATATTTTAACTGGCAAGTAAAAAGAAAAAAAATCTTCTACCCAGTATGGTTGGAAATTATGAAAAAGATAATGCAGTTTTTGAAAATTATGAAAATACTTTCTCTGTGCAGCTGAATCACATTGAAAGTAAGTGTTCAAACTCTGCCCTTAATACGAACCATAAAGTTTAGAAATTTAACAGAGTTGGAGGATTAAAATGTTGGTGTTTCTCTTATACCCTTAGTGGAAATCAAAAATCCTCTCAATTGACCCAAATATCCTGGAGATTATAATAAAACATTTTAATGAAGAAAAATGAATGAGATTCTACCACTGCCTGGATAAAATAAACTCCAGACTACAAAACCTTAATGTAGCAGAATGAGACACTACATACAAAGTCCTGGTTTGAGGAATTCATTAGCATTATTTACCTATGTCACTTCCAGTAAATCACTTAATTTCTCAGTTTCTTTACCGTAAACTGCATAACACCTGCCTTGGGAAGTTGCTATGAATCTCACAAATGATGTTGACATGAGTGGAGTGTAGACCAGGGTCAAATCCAGCCAGCTTCCTGTTTTTGTATATGAAGTTTTGCTGGGAACAGCCTTGCCCCTGTGCTAACTCGCCTTTTGTCCAGCTGTCTCACCCAGCAAAGACAGAGCTGAATAGCTCTACAGAGACTACCGCCCGCATTGCTGAAAATATTTACTACAGGGAGCTTTACAGAAAAGATTTGCTGGCTCTGGTGTAGAATGTAATAAGAATACAATGTATAGGTGCTATTGTTTTTATCATGTTACTTCCATTTATTTGTTCTAAATCCACGTTCACATATTTGTACTTTAGCAATCAATTATATTAGAGAACTGCCTTCATTCTGGGCAGGGGTTATCCTGGGTAAAGGAGAAGACTATCTTTTCACTCAAAAGCATGTTTCTCATTGTACATTAACTGATTGGCATCAGGTTTGTAAAGCAGCCTATCCAAAATTTGGTTACTTTTTCATTTGCTAAGGCCTGATCTCCCTGGCTGAGGTGATATGTTAAAATTTTGAAATCTAAAATCTAAGGCCCACCTGTTGTTCTGAGTCCATAGTGAGCCATTTCTTGCATGCTATTGTAATTGAGAATGGGGAGCCTGCTGCTTTCACAAAACTTTACTACACTTCCTGCAAAAATGTCAGCCAAGAATGTTTAATTCCTTACATGAAAGTGCAATCAAAAGACAAACTAGTTTTAAGAAAGACCCAGCATTCCTACTTTGATATTTTCCTTTTTTCCCCCAAGGTCTATCCTCAAGTGGACTGATAACAAAGCTGTCACCTGCTGCAGGGCGAAATCGAGTGAGAATAACAGATGGCTATTAGGTAAAAAGGAACCTTGGGTGGCTTGGCAAGATGCTAGGATTATAAATAAATAATAATTTCAAATGCTTATTAATTATTAAATAAAGATTGATTTAAAAATAAAAAATCAGTAACAGGATATCCAGCAATGGGAATGTAATATACTCAAATTAATTATGTCATCCTTTTGGGAAAAAAAGTTAGTTAATAGCTAACCACCTGCCATGTATTAAAAAATAAAAGGCTTTAGATTCCTTTCTGAAAATAGAATATTTTTGAAATGGAGATTCTGTAATTTTTCCAAATGCTGATAAAACCTCAAAAGGTAATTATGTCAGCCTGAGAAGACTATGATAGTGAAAATAAGATTCAAAAAAAGAGTTGTGGGTTTTCAGCCTCAATCAGCAGACAGTTTTAAATTTGGAAGTGAATGCAATTGTGTTTGAGCATAATTTAAATCTTCTCCTCCCTACCAACTGTTCCTCTCATTTGCCTGAAAAAGTTCCAGTTTCCTCTCTACCTCAATTCTTTTTTCCTTCTTTTCTTGCTCCCCAGACTCCTCTCCACTTTTCATCCCTCCCATAGCCGCAAATGCTCTTAACATAGAATAGTATAAAAACCTGCACTTTCAACAGGGAATGGTAAAGTGTTTTCTTAGTAGGTCACCATTGCTTCTTTGTTCATCAAAAAAGTGTTGAACAGTCCCTGCAAATCCAGTTCAAGGAATTTGTCCTGCAGATCTACTCCCACAGCATGCAAAGTTGTATTATGAAAGTGTTCAGCAGTAGAAGGATGGAAAGAAAAAAGAGAAACTGAGCAAAGCAGAGAGACAAAACAGGAGTGGTGGGGGAAGACTGGAGGAAGCTCTGGAATGGAGCTCACCCAGCAAGCTCCAGAATCATGGTGGGAGAGGAGAGCCAGCAACAAGGCCCCCCTCCTTCTTGGTCTACAGAGGACAGAGGACTGTGTACAACAAAAACTATATACATTTTTTGTTTAACCTCAGTATTACAACTGTAGAGAATCCCATATTGTTTTGCTGGTGAGGCATTAGAGTCTTGGAAATGAGCCCAAAGTATCCTTTGAAAATACTTGGTATATCTGAGAGTAGTTTTCACTGGCACTGTATTAATGAAAGATGCCAGAAGCAAGAAGAGAGCATTAGGCTGCCAAGGATATTTATTGTAATAAACTTGGTAGGGCAAGTCATGTGGCAGAATGAACCCTCAATTATTTAGCTTGCAGGAAGAGAAAAATAAGTTAAAGACAGGCAGTGCCAGGACTAGGGAAACTTACTCAGCCGGAGAGCTGGCCTCCAAGGAAGGTGGCAGGAATCCGATTTAGGGTCCAAATTGATGGAGCAAATTTGTTCTCTGTCTGGGCTTAAAATGATATCCTGAGATTCAAATCATGTGATTGGGGCCTAGCAGCTGGAGTTTCCCAGCAGTGGTGCTACTCAGAGACAGGTGGATAGGAATTGTGTGGTTTCTGGAGTGTGGAAGTCCATCTGGGTTGCTGCAGGATTCTAGCCAGTTGCCAGCAGAAGGGATGGAGGGTCCAAATCCTAGGGAAATTGGGATTGTTTTAGGGCCTTGTTGTGATTGTTGGAGCTCAGAAACAAAATCCAATCCTAGTCAGAAAACTGGACTATAAATCAGGATCTGAGACAGTTTCCCAATTCTATGAAAGCAACCCAGGAGAGTGATCGAGCAAAGCAACAGCTCTCAGTAGGCACAAAAGCCCTTTGGAGCTCACACCTGTTATAGCGCTGAGTTATTCCAGACCCTAATGCAGCATTATACAGTCAAGTTTGTTCATTTGATTCAAACATGGAGAGGGCAGCGTGAGAGGCAATAGAGACAATAAGAAATGGCACCCATGGTGAAATCATGAGAAATGTTTTGAATGGTGCTGACAATTCCAAAGATCCTGGAAGCACAAGCTTCCACAAGAGGATAATTTTCTGGAGGGCAAGTGAAACAGTTCAGGGCTGATTACTTCGGTCTTAATTTATTAATTTATTCTTCAAAAAGTTGGTAGCAGTCTGTTGCCCTGCAGAATAGACAGCCCAATATTACTCACTTCAATTTCATAAGAAAAATGCAAATGAGCAAAAAGCAAGCTAATCATTTGCTTTATACAGAAAGCAAGTGTCTAACGATGTCTTTGAATCCATACTCCTTACTCTCTGTATCCCACATCAGGAGCTGCTAAAGCATACGTAATTGACATCATGATAATTGCAAGTAATTGATAAAATGTGAAATTCAGTAATATTGGGCTTAAAAGGGCAGATAAAAATATTTTTTATTTCATGAGTTGCTTTAAGAGTCTATACTAACATTTTAAATATTTTTGAAAATTAGTTTATACAAATTTTAATCTTCAAGCCTGTACTATATAATAGCAGATCTCATTCATGTTTTTCAACTGTGGAATTCTAAGTGATAACCCAATTATAATAATGTTTCCATAGAGGTGCTAAAATAAATTATTTAGCAGATGTAACATGTTTTCACTCATAATATATATGTGGGTATGAATGTTTATACCCAGACTTATCCATTGTATGATTATATTGAGAGAAATGGATTTTCTGTGCTTTATAGTAATCATCATTAGCGGTGTTTACTATTTGTCAGACACTATGCTAAATGATTTTATGAACGCTAACTCATTTAATACTCAGAAAAATTCTATGTAGCAAATATTCTTTTCCTGATTTCATATAGGAGGAAACTGAGAGTTAGGGTCCTAAGTGGTGAAACTGCATAAGACCCTAGAATTAAAAGATAGTGAAGCTGGAATTCAGACCAAAATCTATATTGATGACAGTTGATGCTCTTCACTTCTATGCTGCATTACTTGCACAAATTAACTTACTTGATTCACAAATGAAGCCACAGTTGTACAGTCAATTTATATATAAGCCAAGTGGCTTTGCACAGAGAAAAGAACCCTGCTTCATTGTTACTGTGCTTGACCACTGCTTAAAACATCTGTGCCTCTAATTTCAGTATGGTTAGCAAGACTGAGGAGCCATTTTAATATAAAACTTATCGATGAATAACTCTTTAAATTCCACATTTTCGTTCTATGGTATATAATAAAGGACAGGTAATTCATTAAATTTTTTTAACGTTTTTAAAACTTTAATTCAACAACAGATGGTATAATAGAAAAGAGAATATGTCACTGTAAGCGATGCTATTTACTTCTGTACCTCAGTTTGCCCATCTGTAA
The DNA here is from genome assembly GCF_000696425.1 of Galeopterus variegatus. Lineage (NCBI taxonomy): Eukaryota > Metazoa > Chordata > Mammalia > Dermoptera > Cynocephalidae > Galeopterus > Galeopterus variegatus. Next base: position 1,601,730 of record NW_007726243.1, read on the forward strand.
AATAAAGAGTTGGATTAGGTATTTTTCAGGTCCTTTTTATCTTTGAAACTCTATTATTCTAAACATATAATTAATTTCTAGTCAACTTATGTTTATTAGAAAAAATACAAGACTGAAGCAAGTAGCATTCACTGAGTTGTTTTATGTACCCAGAGGAATGTGAAGATACCCATGCACATGGACACACACACACACAGTTATTTATTTAGTCTCTAACTTAATTTGCATAGTTACCCTTCACAGCATGTGATATTTTACAGAAGCAGTGTACTAAGACTTACAAGTCATTTAACTTTCCTAAGATCTCAATCATAAGATATAAATCCAGTATTTAAAACCAGGTTTATCAACCCCCAAAGCCAATGCACTTTTGTTTAATGACTAATCTTCAGTTTATTCAGGAAAGTAACTTGTTTAGAATGCACGTTGTATTAGGTAACAAATTTAGACATGAGATAATAGTGGCTTACTACAGAAATGTTTATTTCTTATTCATGTGGATTTAGCAGCAGTTCTTACATGGTTTCAGGGGAAGAGAGTGGATGAGGCCATATTCCTACTTTTAACTTCTGACTGTAAGTTACACCTATCAATTCCATTCACATCTCCACAAGAGGCAGATTAATCACACGGCTTTGGCCTAATAGCAAAGGCAGGTTGGAAATTGGATCTCGTATTTTCAGAAGGAGAAAAATGAAACTGGATTTCCTGAACACATTGCACTGGTTCTAGTTTAGTTATCTCCATCACTGATTATGATGCAGCTAACTAAAGAGCTGCTGCGGTATCTTTTATTATTATGCTCATAGACAAGAGAGAATAGATAACACAGAGCTTATGTCTACCTGATAGTAATAATCTTTATTCAGAAATTTTCAGAAAATTGGAATATAATGGGACCTCAGAGCCTTCCTCTTGATATGGGAGTTCCACAATTACTTTATTATGCTTCTCATGTTCATGGTTTCATCTCCAGTGTCTACCACACAGTGCAGGTGTATGCATATGTTACATGGATGCGAAACGTGCCTGTAGGGATGGTGAATGATTAGTGGGTAAAATTGCTAATACTTTGGCACTTACTCAAAAAGCCTCTAAATGAAGGTAAATGTTTAGAAAGACACCATTGGAATTTTGAAACATTGTAAAAGTGCAAGCTTTGGGTCAAGTACTTTCTCCCAATCTTACTTTATATTTAAAAAGAAGGCGGTCTTTGTCCACAATGGTTGAAGCTGTTTTTGGCCAAAGGCCTGACCTTTTTTACTGAAACAGAATTCACAAATGTGAACAAACTCAGGTGATAATGCCTGGAGTTTTTGGAAGAGAAGGCTTAGCAGAAACACTTGTAGTCTTTGGACATTCTTGACTCAAGTGCCCTTTGCCGTTTGCCAGGGAGCTTGTGGAGGCAAAGATGACATTTTGGTGATGTAGCATGACCTAGACCTATAGTTCTCAACCTTTCCAAGCATAAAATTTCCTTTTAAATGTCAAACTTTTCAGAATCTCAAGAGATAATAGTTGTATTTTTTGAGTCAGTTGCTGAGGAACTACAAAACCATAAAAGACCCCTTGAACTCAGTAGTAGTTTTAAATGCATTTGTGCTTTATAAATTACAGTTACATATATTTGAACAATAGTCAAATGCAAAACAAAGTTATTCAGTTAATCAACTATACTTGGTGCGCTATGGATTTGAAGATGCTTTGCAGTAACTCTGAGGACCACAGTTGGGAAACACTGAATTCAGCAGAAGCATTGGTCTCCACAGTGCCAAATGCAATACTGGGCTTAAAGGTAGTATGCAGACTTTTGTGTATATAGTTGACATATACAAGTACTTTGAACAGTTCTAATTATTTACAAAGTAACATCTCATTATGAATATTCTACATTTTATTTGGAAATAGGATGTGCCGGGGTATAAGTGTATATGTGTATTGGAATATCCATTCATCCATTTGCTGTTCTAGGCATTGAAAAAAGTGGTAAGCATTAATAATAACAGTTAATCCTTATGTACAGATGCTTCTCAACTTACGATGGGGTTACATCCTGATAAATCCATTGTTGAAAATACCTTAAGTTGAACACACATCTAATACACCTAACCTACATAGCTTAGCCTAGCCTATCTTAAATGTACTTGAAACACTTACATTAGCCTACAGTTAAGCAAAATCACTTAACACTAAGCCTGTTTTATAGAAAGTGTTCAATATCTCATGTAAGAGTATCATATCACATATTGGAAAAAGATCAAAGTTCAAAATTCGATGTACAATTTCTATGGAATGCATATTGCCTTTGCACCATTATAAAGTTGAAAAATTGTTAAGTTGGGGACCATCTGTAGTGATTAATATCTACTGGCTAGATCTTTGTTATTATGTATTCTAAGATGCATTAATCTGATTATTAACTATTTTACAGGTGAGAAGACACAGGGAGGTTAAGCAATGTGCCCAAAACTATTATTCTAGTAATGGCAGAGCCAGTGTTTCTACTCAGAGTGTTTAGCCCTCAAATCTGTGCTCTTAATCATTATGTTGTACTGCCTCTCAAAACAGTTACTAGCCTGTCTCATAAACCTTACATTCCGTTGGGCGAAAAAGAAAATAATCAAGTAAAAAAATAAGTAAACTGTATAAATTTACACATAGATAAATTCTGTGACAGAGGGTGAATGCTGGGTACTTGTTTTCTTTTGGGGTGTTTGAGAAAGCTTCATTGAGGAAATAACATTGGAGGATTTAAATAAGGATATGTTCAGACTTCTCTCTTCCCAGCCAGCCCATCACCACCAGAGCCTCTCTTTCCATTTTAGGGGACCAACAGCAAATGCAGTGCCCAAGAGGTCATAATTTGTAGCATCTACATAATGATTAGATTTTATTACATATTTGTCATGTTGTATCGGTAGGTAATCTCTGGGCTAATCAATACTGCCACTAAAGTTCCATATTAAAAATTCTCAAGAATTGTTTTTAGTTTGTGGTTTTACTGCAAAGATCAGTTACACCAAATCATTTCCCAATCTTCTGTTTTTATGCATCATGTCTTGCAAGAACTCTCAGCATAAGTTATACTAAGAACTTGCGTCAGAAATAAATAATTTCTGACAAATTAAAGCCACCGGCACATCAGGCTGACCAGCCTGCCCCCTCAGCCATGCTGCCAAGCTCCTAATAGTTTGAATTGTGTTCTCCTGTTCCAGCAACTGCAAGTTTGAAGAGTAATATCATGATTGCAAAGAGAATTTCAGAGGCGGGCTTCATCTCATCTGCACTATTCCTCCTGATTCTCATGTTACTTTTCCTTACTGGATGAACTGTCTGTTTCAAATTCTGCTTCCTCTATAAATTATAGTTTAAAATGCCTACCAAAGAATCATAGGGTAAGAAACTGTACAACAGCCCTTGAAAAATAATTATAGTATATGGTATTGCACTGAGTTAGGGAAGGCTGTCTTACTTTCTGATGTAATTCATAATAAACTAGTCAACAAATGTAACCACATAATAAAAAATTGGATTATAAGGAATTCAACAATAGTTTTAGTTGTAGTTCCTAAGCATTCATACCCATATATTTATTGAAAATATATTGACAGTTAACAATTACTGTATTTCATAGGAGAAGCTGCACATCAACTGGATCCTTTATTTGCAATATTTCATTCATATGACTTTAGTGAAGTTGGCATTTCCATTATAGACAGTGTTTTAGAGCATTAATGAAACCATAATAATTGGCCACCACACAAAATTTGCAATGCTGAGTCTAACCTTGGGGCATTTTTTAAGCAGTTACTATTAGGAAGTCAAACCACCTTGGAGTATTTATTTTACAAAATACTGTATACTGAAATGGGCCAGGGAAATAGGATTTCATTTTCAATATGTTTTAAAAAGATTTCTAGCCTTGGGGCTTGAAACACATTTCCTCTTAAACATACAGGATTTATAACTCACCATCAAAATAAAGGCAATCAGAAGCTACCAGCTTTCATACATAAACATCTTACATATATCCTAAATATATACACTTAAGGATAATTACTGTACTTGAATATAACTTAAGTGAATTCATATAAAAGACTTTGGATTTATGCTGTTGTGTAGGAGATTAAAAAGTGTTTTTATGAAAGCTCTAATAAATGGCTTGTTGGGTAATATAAATGTTCAAAATTGTGCCAAATATGCAACAAAATGTATCTGAAATATCCTATTGTATGTACAATAGAGACTTATTCTTCTTTTCCCTTCAAGAAGGGAAATCAATTTCATTGAATATTTTAGAGTCATATATATTTTTGCAGATTAAGTCATTGCATTAGTTTTTCTTCAAGTGCATTGGCTGGAAAGGGTGCTGTCTGTTCTAAACTGGAAGGCTGAAGAATAGAAAGGTATACGTAGAGATGGAGTCACAATCTCTCAGATGCAGATTGCTCCACACACAACTGAACCTTCTCCTTTTGCTCATTTTCTGTTATTTTACCTACGGGAGCTCAAGTGTGTGTTTTCTCATTCTTACCTTTGTCAGCGTTTGAGCTCCCTGGGCGTCCATGGATCTCAAACTGTAAGACTGATAACGCTATCAGAGAGCTGAATGGATCTCAGATAGCAGAGACAATTGGGGGAGATCATGTAGTCGGCAACTCCCCACAGAGGTGGTTGAGTCTGAGTTGAATTTCACATTAGTGCATGGCGAGAGTCAGGTTGTCTAACCAAGCTGGAGCCAGGGTTATTTGAATACTTGGGTCTCCCACTTAGCACTGCCATTTACTTGGCTTTCTTACCACACGAAGACTCATTTCATCAGTGTCATGCATGTGAGAACTTGACTGGAAGGAAGAGGTTATACCCCTTTTGGGAGGATCATTACATGTTACAGGGAATATTCAGGTAGTCAAATTGGAGTGATATGTACATGATCCCTGAGCAAGAGTAGGTAGATGTAGACTTAGATTTTTATTATTCTTACTATTTGCTACATTTAGGCTTGCCAAATCTAGGGCATTTATTTTTGTGGCTTCTTGGTTACAAAAGCTGTATTTTGGGGCCATGTAATGTTTGAAAGTCTAAACAAGGAATTTCTGAAAGCAGTGAGAAGGCCCAATACCAAGGTTTTAAAATTAAAATGCTTCTTAATGACTGGCCTCAGCTTTCTCTTTCCATTAGCCATTGCTAGTCATTATGAGAAATTCTAATATTCATACATTTCTATTTCAAACATGTGCTGCTAATGATTGATATAAGTTAAGGTGGGCATAGACTTTTGTGAATCATGCCCTGGGTAACGTGCCAGTTTGAGAACATGGATTTTGGAGACATGTTGTCTAGGTTCAAATTCTAGCTCTGATACTTACAAGCTAAGTGACCTTGGGCAATTTACTTAAACTCCCTCTTCTTGTTTCCTCATCTGTACAATGGGAATAAAATATAATAGTAGTACCTATTTCACAGTGCTGTTGTGAAGATTACGTTGTGCATGTATGTGTGTGTGTGTGTGTGTGTGTGTGTGTGTGTATTTCTTAGAACAATAAAATAGTGCCTGGCACAAAGTAAGTCCAATATGAGTACTGGCTATTATTATTATGGCATGCCTTGAAATATCCAATGAGGTATTTCTCTCAGAGCATCCATGTGCCCAAATTTTGTTAATGGTAGAAATTCTACCCAGCTTTGAACATTCGTTTTGTATTGGGTTTCGTGACTGCTTCATATACTTGAAGGAACCTATAAATTGAAGTGACAATTGCCTAATAGATCTTTTTTCTTTTTGGAATTTAGGATTATAGTCCTTGTGTAAAAAGCAGAAAACATATATAGGAAGTTTTTGACTTCTGTAGGAAAGAGGCATAGTCTGGTAGTGAAACATAGAAAGTAACAATTTTTGAGTATTTTTAAAAAGAGAATAAATTAAATTCAACTAAAATAAAAGATGTGTCTGTAATTAAGTAGTTCATATATGCTGAGAATGCTGTCAAAGTTTGGAGAAGGATAAAAATGTTGTAGAATTTATTGGAAATATTTGAGTCTGAGGATTATAAATTTAAGGGTAACCATTCACAGATGTAGAGGAACATAATATACAACTTTCAGATCAGTACAAAAAAGGAATAAAGGAAAGAAAAGATGAGAACAACCTGGTCAGTATGATTAAAGGAATTGGTGATTAGAGAAAGGCAAGTTAGGTATCACTACACACTTGTCAGAATGGCTAAAATTTAAAAAGATATTACTAGGGTGTGCTGAGAAAGTGGAGAAATAGAAATCCTCCTGCACTGCTGGTAAGAATACAAATTGGTACAACCACTTTGAAAAAATACTTAGCAGTATCTCCTAAATCTGATCTTTTGCATATACTATAATCCAGCAATTTCACTTAGTTATATCCAGCAGAAAAATGTGTATATGTACACCAAAAACATGTATATTTATAGCATCACTATTCATAGTAATCCTGAACAGGAAAAACACAAATGTCCATCAAGCAGTAGAATAGAGAAATAAATGTGTTATAGTCACATAATGAAATGCAACACAGAAATAGAAGTGAAGGAACTACCATCACACCCAACAACAGAAATGAATTTCATAATTAGAATGTTGGAGAGGAAAGTCAGATACAAAAAAAAATGTATACACTGTGTAATTTTTTTTTGATATCAAGTTTTACAAAATATTCAAAACTCAGGTATAGTGTTAGAAAGCAGGATAATGGTTTCCTTTGAGGAGATGAAAGAGCAGTGCTTAGGAGTGGGCATGAAGGCTTAACAATTCTTGTGTTTGTTGACCTGACGATTCTTACAAAGGAATTTGCTTTGTGACAATTCATTGAAATGTACTTTTAATTTTTTTTCACTTTTCGTATGTGAGTTATATGTTATATATAATGCAAAATAGTTTTCAAAAATAAATAAGCTAAAGTGGTCACAATAATGGAGCTTTCAATGTGGGTATGGTGAATTTCCATATCTAACCGTATAAAAGATTTTCAACTAAAATACAGACCAAAGGTGCAGTAACCAAAATCACATAATGAAATTTCATGTGTGCATACCTATAAATATTTCTAATTTTAGTGTTGCCTAACGATTCCACAAGTCTTAATGACAAGTCAGTCTACTTTCCTCTTTTCATAAGTCTCAGATTTAAAGACATTCTTAGAATGGCTGGTTCTCACCAAGCTGTTAAGAGGCTGCTGTTGAGCAAGAATCTGAATACAACTGCTCAGCTTTTCAGCAGACAAGAGCACAATCAAGGCATTTCCTCCTGTGCCAGCAAGACTGGCACCATGTCAGTGTCTCTAGCCTTCTAAATTGGGCCTTGAGAGCAAATGCAGCCAAGGTTGTTTTGTCACTAGACTATCTGAAAATTGTTTAACCTTAAAAAATGTATTGCATATTTATTAATGATCACTGCTGCAGAAGGGACCTTAAGGCAATCATGCAGATAAATGTATACCTTCCACGACATTTTTTGGCAAAGGTGCACTGTGCATGAAATTATAAACAAAAGTACCTCAGAAAAAGCTGCACAGTTTTTCTAGACCCTCCTGGCTATTCTGTTTTACTAAAGGTCTGAACATGATGCATTCATGCTAATCATGTGTCCCTAGGAAAACATATTTTTCCTATCTCTGTGCTTGTATTACTGAGAGCACGTTTTACAGAGATTTTTAGGTGGATATAGGGTTACAGGTTTCTTTCTTTTCTGTTTTTTAAACTTTTGAGTCCTTCTTAGCAAGAAATGAGCTTTTGAATGTCAGAGAGTAGCTTATAATTTGGGGGACATTGTGGGAAGTTAGTTGAAATTTAAGATAAAGTTCTTTGCATTCCAGTGGTAATACTAATCTCTTAACAATGAACTTAAATGTGTTAAGAATCTAGGCCAAATATGAAGAAAAGCTTTTGAACAGCTGAAAAAAAATATTGAAATAGGTTATCACAAAGGAGGAAAATGTTTTTTACTTGGAAATGTTAGGAAATAGAATCTAGTCTCATCTACCTGGTGTAATGTTACATGGAGCATAGATTAGAGGCTTGAAAATCGTTTCTTCCAAGCACCCTAACATATTCTTCATTAGGATGAGAACATGAAAACAGGTGGCTTTAGACACATTTTGGGAAGTTTATTAATGATTTTAACTTTTTACTTTTGTCATTAGTACTGGAAGAATTTGCAACTCTTTTTAGAGAACCATTTATAGCTTATTACTTTAAGCTAGTTCATTTCAAATATTCCTGATCATAGGTTTTACATGGGTTCTTGTTAAGAATTTATTTGTCTGGTCCCCTACTGAATCTGTATCTCCAGAGGAAGCCTAGAAATTATTATTCATGTAAAAAGCAACCCAAGAAATTTTTATATTTGAGCACAATGGAGTTGTGTGATTTATACATGAACCTTTGGATTGGGATATTAAGGACATCAGAGAATGTTATTTATCCATTTCTGTACAAAATGTGTATGATATAGAAAGACATATTACACACAAAAGCAGAAGTAAATTTCAAAATTTTATGTTATAAATTAACTTAATAATAATTCATAACATGTAGTCTTATATATAGTGAGGACCTGCATATGTAGCGAGTGACTTTTTATAAGATGTTATGGTTTGTAAAATAAAATCAGATATATTTACACATTTTATTCTCATAAAAACCTTGAGATATGTGTGTCACTGTGATCAATCTCAGTTTCTAAATAAGTCACTGGGAATTCACAGAAGTTAAGCAACTTGATCCAATACCTCTTGCAAAATTAAATCTTAATTTTAGAATAATTCATGTTGAAATTGCTTTTCTACCCATGACTCTGCTAGGAGTTAAGGTTCTGAATGCCATAGGTTACATCATTCCTACCAAGTTTTTTTTTCATAAAATGACCTAAAGAAAACAATCTCTTGAAATACAAGCCTTCATTCTGAAGCAAAACGTATCTACCATGTTTATTTCACTTTTAAAGCAGGATTTGTTTTGAGCCACCATATTTATACTAGAATCTGGTGATAATATCCTACCCTAAGTTCTCTACAAAATTATTATTTTTTTTTGCGTTCTGGGCAGAGTGAATATTCCTTTCTACCCTGTTACTTAATTTCTAAGGCCTAAAGTGCACCCAAGTTTTCCAGAAGGCTAAAGATGACAGCATATGAATTCCAGAATACAGCCTCTCTTTCTATTAGCTGTTGTGCCAGTTAGTATTAAAGTTAGTTGCTGGGGCAAAAGCAGGATGGCAATACAGTAAAGAAAAACAATGAAGTACTACAGCAGATATTCTAACAGAGAATTTCCTCTTTAAAAAGGGACATATAAGAAAAATTCACCAAGAGTGCAGGGAAATTCATCACTATGAAATAGAGACAGTGAAAACAATAAACAGGAGAATTTAAACCCAAGAAATAAAGTTATTGAAACAAGCAGAAAAGAATTTTCTATTAGAGTATTTTTAGCACAGAGAGTTGCAAAAGGATATTCTTACCTAAAAATTAATCAACTACATTACATGGGTAATAAAAATTGAGCAATTATTTAACAGCAAAAAGATGAACTATTGAGAGCAGAGTGGCTCCTGAAGCTGAAGTGTGAATTTATGCCCTAAAAATAATTGAACTAAGGAATTCTTATAGAATACAGAACGAAAGATGGAGATAAAAAAAGTATGAGAGATAACGTAAGATGTAGACGGATCCTGTGTTCTAAACTTCATGTACTAGAAGATTCAGAAGAAGAGAATGAAGGGGAAGTAATAAGTAATATTAAATGAAATAATAGTCAAAAATTTCTCAGAGTTCAAAAAAGATGTGTCTTCATATTAAGAGCACATACTCCCTGTAAGCACTCAGCAGAATTTAGAAAAGCTATGAGTGCCACCCATCCTAATAAAATTTAGCACTCAAGAAAAAGAACCTAAAAGTTTCTAGAGAAGAAGAATAGAAGAGATTGTTTCTTAGGAAGTGATTGTCAGATTGAAATGAAATTCACCACAAACAAAATTCACTAGATTCATCAAATATAAGAAGACAATGGAAAATACATTTCTAAGGTAAATAACTTTGAAATTATAGTTCTTTATTTGAACATTCAATTGTAAGAGAGAAATAGGGTTGTTTTGTACATGGAATGATTCAATGTGCAGAGGTTGAATTACTGTTGGCTGTTCTCCAGCAAAAAGACAAATATGAATCCAAGTGGAAGAAGTAGGATACCGAAAGTAATGTAAGCAACTAAATTAGTCAAAATGATTATAAATTCTAAGCATTTACTGTAATTATTTTTCTAAAATTAACTGTTTATAATAAATTTTCAGGTGTTGTTAACATGACAAATGAGATGGTGAATACAGCATAAGCATGCGATAGTTCTTGACTTTTGGTGGGGATATAATATGTACATAGTTAAAATCTCATCATTTTTAGAAACAATATAAATGCAGTTAATTATAAAGCAGTTTAAAAATTGAAGTTTACTATGAGAAGAAGAGAAATAGAATGTAAACTTTCAAACCATTAGTAAAAATAAAAGCATCACAGAAAATTTGATTGAACAAAAGACATGACGAAGTAATATGTTTGTTTAAAAACCCGATAAAGAGAAAACAATATGCAGATTTATAGTAAACAAAAATGCAAAATTCTTAAATAAATATTTACAAATAATATCGATCAATGTATTGAAATTAAAATATATTAGGCATATCTATTGTTTACCCTATAAATGTAACAATGGCCCAACAACAATAAAATCTGTCAATGGAATATACATTGCCATATTAAAGGAGAAAAAAATCCTTTTAAATATATCTTAAATGGCATTCCTAGCAAACAAGGACTAGAAAGTTTATTATTACCTTGACAAAGGTTCTTTACAAAAATCTATAAAAGTAAGTATCATATTAAATGATACTTGAAGTCATTGCACGGTGGCTAGATAAAATATCAACATACGAAAATAATTACACTCCTACATGTGACATTAACAAATGAGGAAATATAATATTAAAAGCGCAAATATAATTGCTCATGGCAACAGCAAGACATAAAACCAACAACATAGGTAATAGAACAATATTAATATTCAGAATATACAAAAAAGCTCCACAAATCAGTAAGTATAATATAAACAAGCATATAGGAAAACAATAGAGGATAATATTTGTATAAGTATTTCATGGAAGATGAAAGAAAAATGCCAAAAATTGAAAAAAAAAAAAACTTATTCTCTGCTGTAGGAATGCTTATGAATTTGTGTTTAATTATATAAATTATATGCAAAAAGTATATATTTTACATATATATATAAAAGTATATAGCATTTTACATGTATTTCATATTTGTAAATACAAATCCATAAAAAGGAGAAGAAAGGCTATAAACTCAACTGATAATACTGGATACCTCTGGGGAGGAGCCTGGAATTGAAATTGAAGATCAATATTTTCTTTAACCTTGTTTAACCTTATTAGTTTTATACAAGTAGGGTGTATTCATGTACTGTGTATTTGAAATTATTTAGGTATTTAAAAGGTGAAATGAGCAGTTCACATAAATATTTTTTACTAAATTCCAAGCTCTTGATTAGTAACCTAAGCCAGGTCATATAACAACAACAGAGCAATCTAACATTCATTTTTGGAAAAACAATTACAAAAGTTTAACTAAATTACCACCAATAAAGCACTGAAGTTTTTACACTCCCTGTGGGTGGCCAGTGCATCTCTAAGTCTCATCCACTAGCTAACCCTCTAGATTTTGTCCCTTGTGGGATTTAAATTGGACAATATTGATGTAAATCTTTCAGGCTACATCGACATTTTCCAGACTTAGTATTTCAATCAAAGTATGTGGTGCATAGTCATAGGGATAATCTATAACTTCCAAGAAGATTATTGTTATCTTCCAAAAGCAATAAAAACGAATCTTTAATTCTTCTTTGCGAAGATTTTTAAAAAACGTTTTTTAAAAGTGAATTCATAGCTTCATTCTTGAAGACAAGAAATGAATAGTACAGTATTTATGGCACAGAGATGCAAGAATATTCAAAATATGCTGTAGTTTAGAAGTGATGAACTTAAATTAAAAAAAAAAAGTCCAGCATGTTTTGGTAACTGATAATACTAATACCAGTCTGAAGAAGGTTTCTTTAAGGGCAGTTTTCTAAAGAGAATTGGTGGAAAGGGAGATTCAGAAAGCATTAGACACAGTATCATGAGGGAAGGTGATGAGATGTATCCACCCTGTTCCTCTGTACTTCAACATCTCACTTATTTACTTTACACAAGAGAGAAGACTTTTATTAAGAATTAGTACAAAAGAATAGAATATTTTTACTCACAAGAGAGCTGCCATGGGGCTGGGGGTGGGGAGTATAAATATGCACAGACAGATGATGTAATCAGTTTAAACTAATAATCCTATTGACAAGCCCCTCAATACAGAAAATTAGTTAAATTTTTCTTGCAGAGAAATGGTTTTCCTCCCCTCCCTTTTTAGTCACCCTCATAATTGTATGCTTACAAAGCCAAGATTTATCTACAGTCCAAAATTTAAGATAAAAAAAAATTAATCGAATTTGTTTACTTTTAAACCTTCAGTAATATGAAAACTTTTGTCCCAAATTAATTATTTAACTTTTCTTATGCCAATTCTTTTAAACTGTTTTCCCATATTCTATATTATACATATATTTTTTACAAGTGTGGCAGTACCTCCTAGACAACATCTAGCATAAAACATATTAAAAAGATGAAAATGAAAATGAATATGAAAATAACAATGGGCAAGGTGGATAGATAACTGTTTTAAGAAAATAGAATAATGTGATTGTATTTCCCAGAATGACACTTGATCCAGGATTTCCTGTAGGCAAGGATGAAAGGGAAATAAGTAGATGTATAATCATCATAGTGTGGTAAAGAGAATGACTAAGATTTTCAAAGTTATAAAAAAATTCTTGCACACAATTTACAAAGAACATTGGTTAGTGAATCCTTATATGAAAGAAAATGAGTAGAATTTTCAACCCAGCTTTTGAAATTATTTTTATCTATTGTTACACTAATGCTTGCTGGAAGCTAATGTTTCTTGTTTCCGTTTTTCCCCTTGAATATTTCAAACATTTTCTTTCCTTTGTTCCCTTTTCTAATAGTAAGTGATACTGATTAGCTTTGAAAATAGAAAGCACAGAAAAGCAAATAACAAATTAAATCTTTTGTAATACTTCGATAAAGCCAGAACGATTGTCAACGTTTTGGAATACTGTATTCCAGGCCTCTTTGATGTACATTTCATACAGTTGAGAATATACTGAATATTTGTGTACCTTTTTTATTACTATTATTTCATATGCCGTTGTTCACAGTATTAAAAATGCTTTGGAAAACTTTACCATTTACATAAGTGTATCAGGATCATATTTAAGCATTTCCAAAAGTTGAACATTTTTGTCATGTCCGATGTTTTACTGGTTATAAACAATGCTGTAATAAATGCCATTGGCATACATTTTTGTCTTCTTTTCAATTTAGTTCATAAAATACACACTCAAAAGTAGAATTACTTGGTCAAAGATTTTTGATGCTTTTCAAGCAACTAAAAACTGGATTGTTCTTCATAAAAATATGTCAACTTAGACTCCTATCAGTTGTGGTTGGCAGAGACTTGCTTCACTGCACCATTGCCAGAACTGGATGTTCTTGTCATTTTTTTGTTACTGAAAATTTTATGAATTTTTACCATTGTTAATTTTATACATTAACATTGGATTACAGTAATTTAATTTGCATTTAAATGATTATTAGTAATGTTGAACATTTGTTTAAATGTTTATTATACTTTTATTTTTTTTGCTATTTCTTCAACTCCTTATTAAACAGTCTGTGTTATTTTTCCATTTATTAAGAGAGGTCTTTGATTATTATTTATTAATTTGCATCAGTACTTTACATAAGAATAATAACACTTTGTCATATTACATTTAAAGTTTTGGTGTTGGTGATTTTAATCTCCATGTTGTTGAAGGTGTGTTGTTTAACATTCTATAATTGACCTTTCCTTTCTTTTGGAGCAATCAACACACTTACTGTATAATTTCTTCATTTTTAAATATGTTAGGCCTTTCTTTGTGGCTTATATTATTAATCTTTGTTAATATTTTATAGATATTGATGATAGTTCTTTTCCCATGAAGTAAATTATTTCTCATAATTTTCTTTTAGGGTCAAAAAATTATTCTGATGTGCAGAGTGATAGATAATTACATTGGATGACTAATGTTTAGTTACGTTAATTGTGTTATCTAATGATGCAGATTCTGATTTTTCTTTGCACTTTTTATTTTTTAAAGTAAATGATAAATAAAATGTTTTGTAGTGTTTTCTGAAAACAGGTTAATAGTTCAATGTTTATAGATAAACAACAAACAGCTATATATGCAGTTATTATAGTCAGCTATTTTATACTTATTTATTTTTATCAATTTTTAAATAAAAATATTTATTAGTAGATCATAGTATGGCCTTAGGTTCATTAAAGGAACAGTTCTGAGAAGTAGCATGTTGCTTTTCAAAGACCAAAGGCAGCAGTACAAGTTAATAGGTTTTATCTGCATTTAATACTTATATCTCAATATTTTCAGAAATTAGATTTTTAAAAATATTTTGTTGACAAATGAACACCTTCAAAATTAGACTTCAACACTGTTTTCCAAAATATACGAAATATTCCAGAAGAAAGCACCTTAAATGTAATTATATTTAAGCAAATTTGACAGCAACTGAATGGAAATTTGTCAGCATTCAAGTTATGAAGTGTCAGTGATTAGTTTCAGATGAGGGGAGCATTATAGGCCCTGAATTCTTAAGGTCAATAAATGTCTAAAAACAAATTTAGCATAATTATGTTTTTGCCTTGCATGCCCCTGTTACTATAAGTGGATATGTCATCTTAACACACCTGAGGTGTTGCTTGAGCTGCATACTTATTGTAATGTTTAAAGGCTCTTTCAACTTTCACATGGGTCTATATAAAATTAGTTTACAGAAATGAAGGGAGTCATCTCCTATATTTCTAAAGCTTCTCAAAAAGAATGACCATACTATTGATTATTTGGGTATTATTATCGATACCATGATAGATGACAGATGGTAGAATTTTAAGCATTTTTATGTACAGGGTATATAATGGGAAGAGAACTCTACAAGAAGTTAAGATACCATCAATAATTTAGTGACTTAGACAAGTTATTTAAACTTTCTCTGCTCTTCAACTAGAAGTGTTTGGTAGAGAAGCCCTAAGTTCTCTTTTCAGCATTAAAATCAGACAAAAATTTACATACTGAATAAAGATTTTTGAGATCCAAGACTTGAGATATTATTACACCTTGAACTTTGGAGGTGTATAAGCACGCCATCTTAAGTTTTCTTTTATACTACATGTGGCAAAATTTTGTTTTCCAAAATGGTAGCAACAAGGTCTCCCACTTCATCTGCATTTCTTACAACATGTTTTAGACATTTTTCCCATTGAAAAGTCAGAGCAGAGGGGGAGGGGTGTCTACTGTTACCTTTCCTTAAATTTGGGCATGCCTGTGACTAAGGCAGAAGTGACACTATGTGACATCCAAATCTAGGTGATAAAAGGCAGTGCAACTTGCTGTTTTCACCCAGTTACTTTGGGTGTGAGGAGATGAAGAGTCCATATGGGGAGATCATATGTAGGTGTTCTGATTGATAACTCCAGCCAGGATCCCAGGTGACAGCCAGCATCAACCTCATGACACTTGAGTGACCAAAACTTCAGATCATTTAAGTCCCAGCCTTCAAATCAACTCGAGCCTTTAGTCTTCTCAGACATTGTGGAGTAGAGGTAAGCCCCTTTGTGCCCTGTCCAAATTTCTGATGCACAGTAACTGTGAAGTATAATAAAGTAGCTACTAGCTATTGGGGTGATTTGTTGCCCAATAACAGAAAACCAGGACAGATTTGGGTGCTTGGAATGGGAAGCTAAACCATTCAAACACATGGATTTGACTTTGGATGACAGGTGGAAGTTGGAAAGACATTGAGGAGACTGTTAGTGAAAGCCTAGAAGACCTTGAGGAAAGGTAGAGGATCATAAAGTGTCAGTGGGTGCCTAAATTGCCACAAGGAAGCTGTTGGTGAAGGCTCAAAGTAAGATAGGAAAAATATTACTGGAGAGTAGAGGCAAAGGAACCATTGTTATGGAGTGGTGAGAAGTTTGGTAACACTGTCACCTGCACTACAGTCTTTGACTTATGATGGTTCCACCTAGGGTTTTTTGATTAGGATTTATGATGGTGTGAAAGCAGTATGAATTCAGTAGAAATTGTATTTCAGTACAGTAGTCAATACATTATGTGAGATATTCCATACTTGATTATAAAATAGGCTTTGTGTTAGATGATTTTGCCCAACTGTAGGCTAATGTAATTGTTCCGAACGTGTTTAAGTAGGTTGACCAAGCTCTGATGCTTGGAAGGTTAGGTGCATTAAATGCATTTTTGACTTACAATATTTTCAACTTATGATGGGTTTATTGGGGTGTAAACTCATTGTAAGTCAAGGAGCATCTGTATATAGAAAATAATAAATGTATCTAATGAACCCAATGATCTAGTTAAAGGCATTTGCAGGCAGAATATTGAAAATACCACTGAGCTTCTTCTTGAGGCTCATAATAAAATGTGAGATGAGGAAGATAAGCTAAAGAAAAACCTGTTAAATACAAAAAATCCAGGACTTATTGTGGTTAAAAATAAAACTGTTCTTCATTTCCATCACTCCAAATGAAAAATGATTCTAAAATTGGGAAAAGACTTTGTAACAGAGATCTAGGTCACTGTCAGGAAAATATGGTCTAAAGAAAAAGCCAAGAATGTGACTATATAACCTTTATATAAAACCTCAGAAAGATCTAACGTGGTGCCTCATAGACTCAGACTGAAGTCTCTTAAAGGTGTGCCTCATAGATCTCTCTGTTAACTAATAAGTCTTCTAAGATTCTTACATGTGTTGAACCACAGCAACTTTTCAAGGAGGCCAAGGTAGAGAGGAGCTCATCTAGAAGAGATTTGTGGTTATGGTTTTGGCCTGGTGGTGTGAAAATAAAGAAGATTCATTAAAAATACCACAGAATTTTTAAGGAAATTGTTTTTATGGAAGCATCACCACCTTGTACTAAAAGGGTCAGAGATAGTACAAAAAAGATAGGCTTTTGATCTCTTTCCTTCCAACTTCTACTAACAGGAAACATCTTGAGAAAACTACTCAGCTGCCAACATGGGCTAGCTTATGCATAAAAAGAAAGGTAATTCACAGGGCAGAACAAAGAGCCATGGAGAATCATGTCTAGGAAGCAGTAGTGGGTTTTAAAGAAGAAACTGGCAATGTGTCAGGATGGATGTCAGAATTGCTACTAAGTAGTGACTTCTGTGTGCTTCCTGTTTTCCCCCTTTTTGCATGGGAGTTCTAGAGTGTTTGTCCATGCCTATTCAACTATTGTAACCTAAGCCATTTATATGAAAGTCACTGCTCGAGTCATCTATTGATGCATAACTTGTCTTTTCAGGTCACAAGTCTCCAGCTCAAGAGGAATAGTGCTTTAAGAGCTATACTTGAGGAACCTTATCCACCTCATTTAGACAATCTCAGGGACTTTGAGCTGTTGCTGTAATGGAATGAGACTTGATAGTCTGGATGGTGGAGATAAATGTGCCTCGCATGTTTAAGGGATGTGAATTATCATGGGGTAGAATATAGAAGATTGTGTTTTCCATGTTGGCTATGGTAAGATCTCCCATCCTGTGTGCTTTCTTTCCATGTGATATTGATGCTCTTAGAATCTGAGTGGATCTGTGTCTATGATGGAAACGAAGCTATGTGACTTTGGAAGGTAGATTGCAAGAGATGATAAGAACTTCTGGTCTGCTTTTCCTGGGATGCCTGTTCTTAGAACCCACTAAGTGTGCTGTAAAGCAACAGAGAAACCATAATGAGAGGTTACTGGTAAGTATTTTGGCAGATAGCCCCAAATGAACTCACAGCTGAGACCCAGGTGAGTAGTCAGCAATGAGCTCCAGACATGTGAATGAATGAACTGTTAGATAATTTCAGCCTCTAGTCATCTAGGCATTTCTAGTCCTGAAGTCTTCCTGGCTGAGACCTCAGACATTACAGAGCAGAGACAAGTTGGTCCCACAGTGTCCTGGTGGAATACCTGGCCCACAGAAACCATGAAAGATCATCGAATGATTGTTGTGGGTTTAGGCCCCAAAGGTTTGGGGGATTTGTTATGCAGCCATCAATAACTGGAACGATATTATTTATATAACTGATGTAGGAAACAAATACTGCCTTTGTACCCATACTCCGTATCTACATGAGCTAGTTGTAGGGTTTACAATTTGACACATTTAAAAACAACAATTGTACAATCAAAATGCATCTGCTGATTGAACTTAAATAATTATTAGAGCATATCTTCTGAACCGTGGACATAAAGCATTGAAATAGAGTTTAGTGAAGTTTTACAAGTCATTCACCAAACTCTTTTTGAACACCTAGTACATACCAAGCACAGTATTAAGTTCTAGGGAGATGGAGATGAATTAACACTTCACTCCATCTCTAAGGAACTCACAAAATTCTCAAACTGGAGAATTTATGTCTAGTTATCAAAATACTATTTGTATTAGTCCATTTTGTGTTGCTGTAACAGAATACCTGAAACTGGGTGATTTGAAAGAAATGAAATTTATTGGTTATAGTTTCTGAGGCTGGAAAGTCCAAAGTTCATCTGGTGGTGGCAACAGTGACCCAGGGGTCTCACATTGCAAGGTGGTGGAAGCAGAGAGAGCAGAGAGAGACAGACAGACTCTCTTGTTCTTTTAAAGCCCTCAGAACAACACCCCTGACCCTGACCACCATTTTTAATCCATTCACTACTGCATGGTCCTACAATCCAATCACCTCTTCAAGGCTCCACCTTTCAATTACCATAATAGGATTTCCCGCCCTCTTAACAGTCACAGTGGGGGCTAAGTTTCTAATACATAAAACTTGGGAGACACAATTCAAGCTTTAGGGAGTTTGGGGGGGACATAATACAATCTGCTACACTTTGTCTTTCTTCTTGATCCAAACTTTATTTCTTTGATGAATCAAGTTTATATTTTCCTTCTAGTTATAATCTGCTCCTATATCTATGTTTTGAGAAAAGCTTTCCTCAAATTGCACAGTATATTAAGACTCCAAAATGTTGGTTCTCTACATCCTGTTATGTGTCCGTATAGTACAATTTGTTCATTTTTGATTTGGTAATTCCAAATATGTTAATTGGATACCTGCTATGCAATATGCTAGATTCCTGGGTAAAGTGGTGAATCAGATTAACAAGTTCTCCCTCCTAGAACATAGTCTAGTGGGGGATAGAGACAAGGAAATAATCATAGTACAGTGCTGTGATAGTCAGGATAGGATACAATGACAGCATGGATGGGGACACCTGATTCATTTGGGAGGTTAAGGAAGGAAGCTATTCCCACAAGTTTGAGGTATTTTCAAAGCTCCAGGTTTTCTAGAGCTCCCTCCATCTCTTCCTTTCTTAATTGTGCTGTGTTTCCTAGAGTCCTAAAAATGCACAGTTAGGATTTTTATTCTGGTATGCTCTTTGGAACCAGATTTTCTGATTCATAATTAGCAAATAATTTTAGACGTTTACTCACACTACCCACAGGTTTAGCATAGGCTTTTCCTGTAATATTTACAAGGCCACAGGGAAGGGTATAGATGGAAGCCCATTTGCCATATGTCTAAATATATACAAGTTATAAATCAGGCTAAGAAACTGCTAAATAAAATATATTTTATCTTCCTACTTTGATAAACATGCTTTTATAATAATTTGGAAAGCCAAGTCCAAATTTCAATTATTACACTTCTTCACCCACATCTGCAAAATGCCACACTTGACTGTACTTCAGGCCTAGAATCGCTTACACCAAGTGATACACCATTAGGAGTACAGACTCTGGGAAGTGCTTTTACAGGCTCTGGAAGAAGGTTGGGCCATTTGTGGAAGACATGGTTGGGTCCTTGGTACACAGAGAATGGTCCAAAAGTGGGGGTGTGGGATGTGGTTGGGCCTAGTCCCATGGCCCCACAGACCCCTCCTGATCTTGTGTGCAGGGGAGTGAGTGGAGGAGTGCAAGAACAGTGTCTTCCTTCCCTGGTATAAGGGTGGTACCTGTTTCCTAAAAGGCCATATCTAAATTATATTCCAAAGTTGATGAGAGTGAGCTCTGTCTTCATTGGCTTTTGCAAGCTAAAATTTAGCTAACTAACTAAGTCTAGGAAACAAGTGGGTGACTAAATGTCCCCAGCAATTACTTCTGAGTGATAGTTAAGAATAGCCTAATAGCCTACTTCATCTCTCCTGGGATTTATGTCCTCTGAGGAGTGAGACTTACTGAAGTTTGTTGGTTTTCCTTTGCCTATCAGCCAGGCTTAATGGGTCTCCAAAAAGTTGACTGACTTCAGCAGTAAGAGGGTATCAGCTCTGACTAATTCTCACAGCTGTCCAGGAAACAAAGAGCTCAGGAAGTCATTTCAGGAGAGGAGTAAAGACTGAGTAGATAGTTCTTACAGATATGAAAGATAGTTTGATGTTTGCATCTGAAAGAAAGTGAGCTGAGACGCCGGGTACCATTCAAGCTTTATTAAAGGAAAAGAATCTGCCAGGTGGCACTCAAAGTGATGGGCAGCCCAGGGCTGTCCTCAAAATGGGGGACAGCACCAGGCATGGGGGTGGTAGAGCTTATATAGGGCACCAAGGTTTGGCTGATACCATCAAGGAGGGTCATTATGCTAATGGGAAACTATGAAACCAGGGTGGAGAACTGCATCCTTGCAGAAGCAAAAGGGTTTCTGCTTAAGTCATGAGGCTTCTCATGAGGGGAAGAGGGGAGGGGTTTGGTGCTGGAGCGGAACACAAGGCCGGCGGCTATTTTGTGGTTGTTGTGTGCACAATGGCGCTGGTCACGTCTGAGATCCATCATTCCTGCCTTTTAAGTATAGGGAGAAGGGAAAAGGGGCAAAGCAAAGGTCTTGTTCTTCTGTAGCTACTTCCTGCTGGAGATGGGTGAAGATATGGAAAAAAAAAAAAAGATTTACGTTGTCAGGTAAAACAATTAGGTGGCAGGGTATTGGTTTTGTGGGGGGGAGGCTGTATTCTTCTGGGGAAGGGTCGCTGATTCTGAGGGACTAATATCCTCCTTGCAGGAACAATTCAGTGACCTTTTGGTTGGTGAAAGCCTGGGCAGGTTCCTGCAAGAAGTTAGAGAAACATCAAAAGAGGCAGGGACCAAAAGTAGGATGAGTCCCAGCACAGTTAGGGGTCCTAGTAGGCACATAAGCCAGGGTATCCAAGGGTTCAGTGACTGGGGCCACCCCCAAGGTGTGTTTTGTTTGTAACCCTTTGCGTTGGCAGTCAATGCTTGCCTTTAAAAGGTTTAAGTTGTTTTGGATCACCCCAGACTCACTTACATAATAGTAGCATTCCTCCCCCAAGAAGAGGCAGGTGCCTTCCTTCTCAGCTGTAAGGAAGTCAAGGGCCCGACGGTTCTGTAAAGCAACTGTCGTGAGTGAGGTGACCTGTTGTCGGAGGGAGGAGATGCTATATGTACTTAGTTCTTCTGAGAGTTTTTGATAGAATTGAGAGGCAGTAGCAAGGCCTGCTATGCCAGTCCCAGTTGCAGGAAGGATCCTTGCCCCAATTAAAAGGTACAATTAGTGCCCTATGGGAGTGGGGGGCACTTCCTGAGAGGGAGGGGCTGAAGTTAGTCCCAGTCCCGTCTCCATCCCTCCATCTGTCTAGATGGTAATGTCGTCAGAGACAGGGATGAGCCAAATGAATATGCAAGAAATTGCACTAGAGTGCAGGCAACAGGATAACATGGTTTTACAAAGGAAAAATATTCCGGGTTTAGGGCATGGATGAGGAGGGGGTAAGTGAGTGGCAGCGTTTGGTGTTAGTGAGGCAGAGTGTGGGCAGGCCCCGCACAACGCTGACAGTCCCCACTGAGGTGAGATTAGAGGAAAGTGAAGAGACATTTGTGGAAACGTTATGGGCTGCATCAATAAGGAGGAGGTGACCACAAAAAGTTTCTCATGAAGTGGGAGATGGATGAGTCACTCAGAGACCAGTCTGATTTGCTGAGGACTGCATCGTCCCTGTGGACCTGAAACCTCCATGTTCCAGACAAAGGGAAGCATTGAGATAGGAGGAAAAACATGGGAAGGATGCAAAGGGAAGCAGGCCTGCAAGAGTGAGAGGATAATCGCTGCAGTAATGATCATCCCTCTTCTGGGACTGGGGGAAGAGTGAAGGTCCTGGAGATTTTTAGTTTTATGGGTCTTAAAATGGACGAAGTGTGAGGAGATGTTGAGTTGGGGGTTGAGTAGAGGGACCCCTCTGACTTGGTGTTAACCAAGACTCTTTGGGTAAAGTCTCAAGTGCTCATTTTACCAAGGATAAGTGATACCAAGGGGGCTTTTCTTAGTACCTTTACTGCCATGGGTTGGTGAGAAGTACTGTATACGGCCCTTCCCAACATGGTGAGAGAGGCTTTGGGACTCGGGTTTTAATATACACTTGCTGTCCTGGGCTCAGTTTAAAGTCTGAGAGGGTGGTGGGGAAAGGATGAGGTAAAAGAAGGTTGGCCTGTTCCCGAAGAAGATCCCTAATGAGCAAAAGAGTAGGGAGATACTGGCCTAAAGGCGATGAGCTGGAAGGGAGAGGTGTGAAAGTGAAGGGCCTACTGTACATAAGTTCGAGGGGGCTGAGGCCTGTGGGCTTGCAGGGGGCGGCCCATAGGTGAGTGAGTGACTGGTGGGTAGGCCAAGACGAGGGATGATTTCTGAGGTGTGAGCATGCGTTACTGCTGTAGCAGCCTCTGAAGTTCAGGGAAAAGCCTCAATCCAACCTGAAAAGGTATCTACTAGGGTTAGAAGAGAGCATATCCTTTTGTGGGGAGAGTAATAGAAGGGCTGAAGAAGGTGTAAGAGGAGTTCATAGCCTATATGAACTGAATTATGGAAATCTAAAAGGATTTGCTCAGCTTCTGTAGTAGGGAGGACATAGCAACTGGAGAGAGTATACCAGTTGTCCTCCCTCTGTGCTCCCAATTATTCAAGGTGTTGTATTTCTTGGGGTGTGTATTGGGATAAGGGCATAGGGGCCATGAGAAGGACCTGAGCAGGAGAGGAAAAGTGGGGGCCTGGTGATTGAGCAGACTATTTTGCAGTTAGATCTGCCAGTTTGTTTCCCTGGGCTATGGGGTCATTAGAGGTTTGGTGTCTTCTGCAGTGTATAACCCCAACCTCCTTTGGGAGTTGTGCAGCTTCAATACTTATGTTAGGTTTACTATGGCATAACCCACCTGTGGGGTGGGTGTGGACGTGGCATTCCCATCTATGAACTATGTAATGGGATGCAGGGAGATGTGTGGAAAGGGATTGAGAAAGAGGTCTAAAGCCTCCATGCAATTAGGTTTTAAGGGTCGTGAGTGTTTTGGGATGAGAGTGGCTGGATTTAAGGGAGGGCAAGGTTTAAAGGAGAACTGGGAACTTTCCTTATGGCTGAGAAGGTCTTGACTGTTCATTGTCCAAAAGTTAGTTTAGAGCTTTCTTGTGTTAAAAGGGCTGCTGCCTCCAACACCCATGAATGGGCTCATTCCCAGGCTGTGGTGTCTAGTTGTTTAGAGGGGTATGTAACTGGGGAGAAAATATCTCCCGCCTCTTGTCCCAAAACCCCAACTGGTAATCCTTGGGTTTTGGATAAAAGGATGAGATAGGTTTGGGAGGGATAGAGCTGGGGCTGGAGGAGAGCAGCTTTCAATTGCTGGAGGGGAGAATGAATGGACTTTGTGGGATCTAAGGGAATGGCAGGATCCCCTTTGGCTGCCTCATAAAGTTTTGCTAGCACGCCAAAGTTAGGAATCCATAGGCAAAGATACTCTGCAAGCCCCAGGAAAGAGAGAATTTCACTCTTTGTGGTAGGAGTAGAGAGTTCAGAAACTAGACTCTTGCAATCCACCATTATTTCTCTGGTACTGGGGGTGAGGTGAACTTCCAAATAGGCAACTGAAGGAGAAGAAATTTGGGCCTTGCTGGGGAACACTTTATATCCCCTGGAGTCCATGAAATTTAGGAGAGCAACAGTGTGGGCCTGTGAATCCTCATAGGAGGGGCTACAAAGGAGGAGGTCATCCACATATATTAAAGTGCTAAAGGTTGGAGGAAGTTCAGATAAGTCTTGAGCTAAGACCTGGCCAAAGAAGTGGGGGCTATCCCGAAATCCCTAGCGCAAAGCTGTCCAAGTAAGTTGCTGGGAATGGTATGTGTCGGGATCAGTCCTGTACTAAATGGTATGAGCCATTAGGCTTTATAACTGGAAGGATGGGTGTATTGAAATGTGAGTGGGTAGGCCGTTGGAGAAGAAAGGAGTTTGTGTATGACGGGTTTTAAGCCTATTAGGTGTTTGTTAGCAATGGGGTATTGTGGGACATTAGGGAACAAAGAGGGGTTCTGCAATTTAACAAGAATAGGGGAATGGTGTGTAGCAATGGAGGGAGAAGTGTCTTCTACTATGGTATTAACCTTGTCTGAGGGGAAGGGAAAGGTGGAAGCCTCAGGGGCCAGGTTTGGTGCGATATGTAACAGGAGTGTTGTAGCTGGAGTTAAAGTGTTTAGGGTAAGAGTAGCTTTGTATTTGAAAAGGATGTCCTATCCCAGTAGGGGGATTGGGCATTGAGGCAGTATTAAAAATTCGTACATGAATTGGGTGTGATGTAGGTTGCAGGAAAGGGATTAAGTGATCCATGGGCAGTATTTTGATCCTATGACCCCTACTATTGTGATAGAAGACGAGGTTTTTGGTCCTGCATATTTAGGAAGGGTAAAGTAAGTGGCCCCTGTGTCGATGACAAAAGAGATCGGTTTACCTGCTATGAGGTGAGTTACCCTGGGCTCACATGTGGTGATCTCTGTGGGGGCCTCAGGCCCTGGGCATCATCAGTCCTCCTCCTGGGCAAAGCTGAGAAGCTCCGATAGGGATGGCCATGAAGCCAAAGGCTTGGGGACTTCGCCACTCCCTCTCTGGCAAGTGGCAGTCAGGCCCCAGTGACCTGGCTGTTTGCAGTGAGGACAGGGCCCAGCAGGGGGCCTGGGGTTAGGACAGGCCCATGCCCAGTGGTGCAGCTGGCCACATTTGAAGCAGTTCTCAGGTGGTTTGTCCCTATAGGCAGCCAACTTTGGAGTATGTGAGCCTCAGATGGCATTAGCCAAGAGTTGGTATTTGGCCTGATATCTTTTAAAATGGTCCTTTCTCTCCTCCTCCTTCCTATTGTTTAAAACCTTGAAAGCTGCACAGAGGAGGTAGTGTAAAAGGGCCATACTTCCAGGGGAGTTTGGATCTATATGTGTGTATTTATGTAAAGCCTCAGAGAGGTGGGTTAGGAATTAGTAGCCTTTTGGAGGCCATAAATCAAGTGTATGGTTATGTTTTCCTGGAGATACCAATCCCTGTGGCTGGCCTGGTGGTCCTAATTTGGGTTCATGCAAGGGACTGCAATGGCTCCTACAGGCCACCTGTTATTTTGAGCATGAACCTTGCCTGCCTGCTGTTGGGCCACTATCCAGACCTGTTCCCTGTCTTCAGGGGATGGATATGTGTCTGGTTCGGACTGGAAGGATCTCAGTCATTTTTCATATTGGGAAAGGTCCAAAAGAGAAAAGGGGACATGAATGCAGACAATCCCTCCATCCCAGCCTCTTCACAGATGGGGGTATAAAGGAGTCAGGGCTGAGAATGAGGAGAAGGAAAAGGTGGAGGGGCTGGTGAAGGATTTGGAGCATATGGAGGTAGTCAAGTTGGCCCATATGGGTAGCAGAGTAGTCTGACAGATTAAAAGATTAATCCGAGTCCAGAAGGGGAGGTTGGGCATGAGCTAGGAGAATTTGAGATGTAGGACAGTTTTAACAGAGAGAAGAACGCATTCAGAGATAGAAGAAGGCTTGAACATAAAGGAATCTCTCCAGCTTTTGCTGTTTCAGTGAGTATCTAAATTGAGAGTGCCATCTTGTGGCCACTGGGATCCATTGTAATGAGGCATTTGAGTTTTAATGTCTCCCTGGAGGCCAAGAGGTTGTCCAGGAGACAGCCCGGAGGCATAGAGCATGGAGTAGAGTAGAAAATGAGATGTTTAGGTTTAATGTCTCCATGGAGGCCAAGAAATTGGCCAGGAGACAGCCCAGAGGCATAGAGCATGGAGGTTTGGATTGTGAGGTTCCCAGTGACAGGGTGAGAAAGGGAATGGGCAGTCCTCCTAGAAGAAAGGTGCCAACAAAGAGTGTTCTCTTTGCTGTTCACCTTCTTTTCAAAAGAAAAGCCATGACCAGCTAATTAAGCATCCTTCAATAGCTGTGGGGTGCAAGAAAGTTTCCCTCAGCCAGGTGCCTGGGCTTCAAGGATGAGAGAGAGAATGAGTCAGGGGAACCTGAGATGAGAGAGGACTGACCCACTGACTCACCCTGAATTGAGGCCAATGGCGGATGTGTTGGTCTAAAATGGCAAAAAGGAGAGTCCCGGAGGTACCCGGTTTGGCAGGTCCAGGAAGGGCAGCCAAGGGCCAATCAACCAAGGTGGGGATCACCCAACAACATTGGCCAAAACCCTTCCCTGGTTTTGGCACCAAAATGAAAGAAAGTGAGCTGAGATGCCAGGTACTGTTCAAGCTTTATTAAAGAAAAAGAATCGCTGGGCTGCACTCAAAGTGATGGGCAGCCTGGGGCTGCCCTCAAAATGGGGGACAGCAGCAGGTGTGGGGGTGGTAGAGCTTATATAGTGGGCCAAGAGTTGGCTGATACCATCGAGGAGGGGCATTATGCTAATGGGGAAACTATGTGACCAGGATGGAGAACTGTGCCCTTGAAGAAGCAAAAGGGTTTCTGTTTAAATCAGGGAAGTGGGGAGGGGTTTGGTGCTGGAGTGGAAGACATGGCCGGAGGCTATTTTGTGCTTGTTGTGTGAACTATGGCACTGGCCACATCCAAGATCCATCAGCATCTAAACTGCATAAAATTACATCCATGGGTACATAGTGTACTAGAAATAAATTGTTTTGACAAGCAGTTGTTTATTATAAATTTTTCAACTTTTTATACAGATGCCTTTGGTTTCATTAAATTAAACATTAAGATAGGCATCTACAGCTGAAGATGAATATTCCAGTATGAATCTTATGGATGTAAATTAAATTTAGTGTTTTTACATTCCTATTAGCATATTTTAAATCCTGCCTCAGGAAAGTGCTTGCTTGACAGTGAGCTGAGCTCAGTGTAACTTTTGATTTTCAGATCATTTGAGGGTGGGGGGGGTGAGCATGTCAGAGTCCAGCGTGGAATTATTCAAAGACCATGGGTGGAGAGAGAGATTTCTTCCTTGAACCTTGAAAGATTTTTGGTGGCTCAGGATTTTCCTATGAGACTCTTATGTATGCCTTGAGATATAGGAAACCTATGGCTTCTCTCATAGATAGTGCTTCTAAAATTCAGTTTTTGTCATTTACTTTTCTTTCTGTTGCTTTCTTTTACAGTTTCTTCAAAGGAACATCATTCTCAGGCTGGTAGCTCATCTTCTTTTCTCTGCCTATACTCATCCAGTTGTATGGCTATAAATACTACATATTCATAGGCTGATAAATCTCAGATATATATATCTGTAGTCCCAGCATTTCCCCTGAGCTCCAGCTGCCTATTCAATATTCAACATTGTCTGCATTGATATCACAACTCAACATGTCTAAAATAGAACTCTTGATTCTCCACGTTCGTAACTTCTGTCTTCTCTATGTCAGTCAGTAGCGTCACCGTTCAGTTTTAAACCCAAGAGCTGTCTTTACATCCTCTCTTCCCTTCATCCTCCACAACTTAAATATATCACCAAGTCCTGTTGGCTGCACCTTCAAAATATATCAAGTAATTTAGCAAGCAATATACTCAAATAATACATCGAAGGCTCAAGTAACTTGCTACAAATTATAGCTAATAAGTTATCGAACTTCTCCTGGATAACAGGTACTGTGACCTACAGTATCTGTTCTTGTGCTCTATTCCCATGCTATTCTATTCCCCACAAAGCAACCAGAGTAACCTCTGAAAATGTAAGTCAGCAGTGTTTCTCTATCCTAACTGAGGGGAGGAATATTCGGTCGTGGGGGAGAATCTAGGGTAATTAAGTCCTAATAGGTGAATGTAAGGTTGCATCAGCTTCCTGTCAGGTGTGTCTGAGTTTCTGAAGTTTTGGTCAAGCACAGTGGAGTCACTTTTCCCTTAACTTTGTCCTTTCCAGTTTAGCATCACAGGTGGAAGGTCATATAGTAGTCATCTGCATTTTTGTTGTTGCAGTGAGCAGGTGCAGTGATTTTTGTAAACTGCAAATTTCCAGGTGTAGCAAACTGATTGGTAGGGTGGTTATTGCCCATCCAGTCTGAATATGTATGAGCAGCCTCTCTGGGGGTGTCCCTATTCTGTCCTGCCTCAATTTCCCCCTGAGAAAGTTTGCTGCCAAAAATCTTTCTGGGGTGTAGAGGGATATAGGTCCCGATGAGAGGAGGAGTTTAATCACAATAGGGGCAATAAATAGAATAAAGATGGTGGTTAAAGGTCCTAAAAGGGGATTAGCCAAAAATATGATTTCTGTGTTATCCCAAAGGGATTTTTTGTCCTTTGAAGCCAGTTCCCTAAGCTGGGTTGTCTTGCCCTGTAATTTTCTAATGTTATCTTCTACAACTCCCAACTGATTTACATAGAAGCGACACTCTTCTCCCAGTCCTTACAGCAAGGTTTATCCCTAGGGCAGCCAATAAGGGAAGGAAAATTATATCCCTTTTATTTAGTTGGACAGGCTTTACTTTTGGAGGAGGGATTGATTGATTTTTGTCTAGGACAGAAACATCAGGAGACAGGCCAGGGAGCAAATCACTCTCCAATCATTCAGCAAAGTGACATAGGTTGAGTGACCGCAAAGGACATTTATCTCACTTGAGGCTGGCAAAGCTGCCTCTAGGATTATGTTAAAAAGAGGAATTCCTTTGGGAGGCATTCCCGCCTTTTTGTGCTTCCCCTGTGTGTAAGTTGTCTGCGAGCGTCACAGCTGGGAGGAGGGACGATGATGAATGGTTAATTGTTCGATTTTCATTTTTATAAAATAGGAGGGTTTTTTTAGTATTATCTTAAACAATCCGGGGCTGAGGACTAATCATGCAGCAGCAACAATGGTGTTGAATATTGTTATGCAAGAACCCACCGTGGCCCATCTTAAGTAGAGATTGGCTTTTGGGGCATTTGTCAATAACCGTGACCAGACTATGTAGAGGCCCAGCATAACTATGTATCACTTAAAAGGTTGACTGGCTTACCTGCCATGTCAAGGACCACCCAAGGCTTTTCTGTTATTATGTGGCTGGAGCCACTGGCCTCGGTCCCCATCCATTTTCTTTCTTCAGGGCCACCATCTGGCACAGGACCCCTTTGTCTACTTTGGACATGAGATATTCCCATCACCAGTGAGTGGGGTCCCTGCAAGCAGGACACGGACCTGGAGGTCTTTGACTTGTTGGGTCCCGTTTTGGAGGAAACTGGCAGGATTTGGCCCAATGCCCCAGCTTACCAGGGTTAAAACAGGTCTGCTTTCTTCTTTCCTCCAGAGGCTGTCTACCTCTTTGTTCCCCTGGTTGTCCCTGAGGCTGCATGGCACAGATTATGGCTAGGGCCATCAGTTGGACCTGTCGCCTGGCCTGCTTGTCCTCTAATTTCATCTCAGTCTGGTCTTGGTTATTGAACACTCCGTATGCTGCATCTAATAATTGGACCATGGGGGTCTGTGGTCCTAATTGTAATTTTTTTTTCAATTGCCTCCATATTTCAGGGGCAGACTGGCTTATGAAATGTTGTCCCCAAGAGGCTTCTCCCTCTGGGGTGGTTGGGTCTAGGTTAGTATATTTTCTAAATATTTTTATCAGTCTTCCCTGAAAGATTGCTGAAATTTCATTCTTCCCTTGGGTTATCTCTTTGACCTTTTTATAGTTAATTGGCTTTTTAAATGTATTTTTTTCCCATAACTTCCTTAAAGCAATGAATCGTATGGTCCCTGGCCTGAAGATCCTAACTACCACAGTGATAATTCCAGTTAGGATTCTGGTCTGGGAGGGGAGTGGCCTCCACTGGATGGGTATGGGGCTTCTCCATTGCCATCTGATAGGCCAACTCCAAATGCATAACTTTCTTCTGGGAATGCAGCAAGTAGATAGTAGGATCTGAATGTCCTTCCATGAGAGTTTAAAAGACATACCTGGAATTATCTACAAAGTTCCTGGGATCCTCTAAGATTCTTCCTAAGTCCTGCTTGCATTGGGCCAGGTCAGACATGGAAAAAGGTACATGAACTTGTATCATGCCTTTGCTATTTGCTTCCTCACAAAGAGGGCAATTGGAGGAGGATGGGTGGTATGGAGTCCACCTCCAAGTTATTCCAATGGGACTAGTCCAGGAAATGCCTTTAGGGGGAGAGAGGTACAAGGGACCCAGAATAGATGGAGAAGGGGTGCCTCATGGTTCTTTAGGAGCTGGGCATCATGGGCCTGGATATGGGAGTAGGCTTTATTTGGATTCCCATATAGCAATTCTGACAATTTCTTTTTAGTTTTAGATCCTGATATAAGGCCCTAGTGGCCTAAACATATGGGACCTCATTCCACTTAAAGGCCCTGAGACATAAGAGGTCCAATTATAGGGTGGTGGTATAATTTAGAAAGCCATTTTCATGCCATTGTTCTCTATCACTTAACTTATATTGAAGCCAAGCCACATTTTAGAAAAATATGAGCTTTTTTTTTCTCAAACCATCTAGTTTAAAGTAGCTCTAGTTTTTTAATAGCTTTTTTAAAGCAAGGGTGGCTTTTCATGGATTACTGGAGTATTTCCCATCTTGTCTCCTATGGGTGTGAGAAAAAGAGAGCCAAAAAAAAAAAAAAAAAAAAAAAAAGAAGGAAGGAAGGAAAGAAAGAAGAGTCAACCATTGAGGAGCAAGTGTCCTTTTCCTGGTATGCTCTCCACTTGAGTAGATGGGCAGGTGTCCCTCAGCCATTTACAGCTGGGGCCTATCAGAAGGCATCCTTTTCCAATATGGCTATTTGTCCTTGGACATCTGCAAGTTGGAGGGGCTTGATGCTCTGTCCCCTCATCACTAGGCATCCCGTAGGGGTATCCCTCCCTGTAGACTCTTTTCTCTCACGAGAAAGCTGGTGCCCAACAATAAGGTTAGGCATGGGACTAGGATATAAGCCCCTCAACCTCACTCCACATAGGAGACAAAATGGGCTAACTGCAAGTTGGCCATTTTACCAAAGATTTCAGCGGAACATTGAAAGTGAGGGCCATAAGTGGTGGTGGGGGCTCCCTGGGGTGGTAGAGTTTTTGGGGTCCAGGACTGCCAATAGAAGTAGTTATCTATGTGGTGGTGCTGGAGGGAATTGAATACATGGAGGAAATAATCAGATCAGGGGACTAGAAATGCATACCATGTAAGGTGGTACAGTAATGTTGAAATAAGTTGGCATTCAGGAACCTCAGAATCTGGTAAGTGGGGAGTCCATTTTTCAGAGGAGTTTGGCATAAGGCCCAGCCTGAGCACCATACATTTCTACCAAAAAGATATGAATGGTTTTCCAGCTAAAAATCTTGGTGTACTAAGTAGTTTCAGAGGTCTCTAGCAAAGGTTGGAGTCGTGAGGCTGCAATCCTCTATGGTGGGGAGGAGGTACTCACTGGACTGGGGTTTCCATGAGTTTTATGGAAAATATCTCCTATTTATTGTTTACTTTTTTTGTAGTTTACTCTAAAGGCAAACACGAATCTTTTATTATCTGTTATAAGTATTACATGAAAATCTTATTTAAATGAAGGAAACAATTTTACTTTTGTGCCAGTGTACTATTAATATTACAGCTAATTTTAATAAAAACTTATAAACAAACCTATCCAATCTCAGGTTCTGACCAAACAAGATTATTATAAACTTTTTATAAGCTCTTACAAACCTTTTTCAACTACATCCATTTAGTCATGTCTATAACATTTCATTTAACTCTTATAACTTGAAATACCCTCCAAATACCTTCGAACCAAACTTTGTCTTTTAACAAAACCATAGCACATCTTCATGCCTTCTACAACCTTCACCAAAGACACATTCTAGAGGCTTTTAAGATAGCGACAGGTCTGGAGTGGCCGTGCCAGGAGACAGCGCAACCCTGAGAAGGGTGCGCTGTGATACCAGAGTACTATTTGCATTTCCAAGAGCAACAAAAAAAGAATAAATCTTTGA